>NC_136770.1:6975872-7226212 GCF_947034865.1 Barbatula barbatula | reverse complement strand
CACACACACAGAAAAGCATAACAATGAAACATGGTCAATACTATAAAATTGATCACCGCTGTAGTACACCAGAGGGTTATTGATCAAGCCTCCTGTTGAAACTAACCCTTTAAACCGCCTGAGCTATGCCCTGATGAGCTTGTAAACACTCCGACAGTACAATTAGCAAGTCCAGCTATTCATTCACAGATCTGATGCAATTCAGTTATCGTCAACATTTAAAAGCAAAGATCAGAAAGAAATATTTGTTATTGCGCACAGTGAGTATATACAGTATTAGCATGAATTAGCATTACATTGTGTATTGCCACGCTTGATTACAAAAAATGGATTTCACTTTTTACGCATGATAAAAAAATCTATTTTTATTGACCGGATGCTGAAGACTCTTTATCTGAGATTACTGTATTTCTATAAATAGAAGAAAATCCTCAAAAGCTGTGTGACAAGGTTGTGCGCCACTTTGAATTGAATTGACAATGTATGTTACATTCTAAAGGAATTATTGGATTTGAACTGTCATGCATTCTGATTTCTTTACAATGTTAAACGTGTTGTCTTCTCTCGCTCAACATGGTCAACTTGTCAAAAAAAAAGTTGTATTTATTACATTGTATTTCTGTGCTCCATGCACTCCCCAAGTGTTCATACAGGTCTCTCATTTTTTTATAAGCAATACAACAGAAATATTTGTACATGTATTATTTGTACATGTTATAACCTTGATTTTTATCAAAGTTTTTATGTGTCTTGTCATGCTGTCAGTCTTTCACATTGCTGTTGGATGACTTTACATCACACCTGATAAAATCTGAATTCGTTACATTTTGTTGAAATTCAACAGACACTGGCCTGGAATGGCAACAATACATATAGAAATGCTGATTGATGAAAATGTTCTCTTTATATTTGCTGTGGCTGAATTTCATAAATTAACTTGAATGGGTAAGTATGGATGAATATTTCCCAGAATGCCATTACCTGTTGAATTGCATTAGTTTTTTGTCAATAAATTCTAATTCAGCTTTCTTTGGTGCAAATTCCATTTAAAAAAAATCAAATCATTGCCAATTATCAAATTCTGAATTTTTTGCCCAAACTTGCTGCATGAACAACACTCACATACATACACACACATGTCCTCACGTGATGGCTGGGCCAGACCGCTACTTCCTGAGGCCCGCAAAAAATATATCCTTTAACTTGACACGGCCGGCCGGCGTGGTAACAGAAGAGTTGAAGCGAGGCAGAGAGAGGCCCTCTAAGGACACAGTGTGTTTTATACAGTAAATGCACTGTCTGGAGTGCAGATTGTGTGACAGACTCTGCTAAGGTATGTGCAGGGATAAATAGTCCTGATAAAATCGTGACGGTTCAAATTTTACAAGGCATGACCACCTCGCTGGACAGAGTTACAGTGGGGATTCCATTTGCCGTGAAAATGTGTCCTTCTTCAGTTTGGATGGAAATGAAAATAAACCGCAAAGTGTTTATACAAAGTAAAGAGAAAGATATACATAACTAAATGCCTCCCCAGTCCGCAAACCCCTTTGTGCTAACTTCTGACTTGTTTGGTTGTTTACAGACATGTTTACAGTTATTACAGTTGATAGGAAAAACAAACACCCAAAACACCCCCCCCCCTCCGTCTCCTGTCCATCCGGGACAGCAATCACAGCCGGCCGTGGGGGCAGATCAATCAGAGATGTCTGATTAGGTGAAGGGAGGAGATCTGCTGTCATTTGCTGTCGATCCCTCCTCCCCTTAACCACACAGCAGAGAAGCAAGCAATCCCGTCAAATGCAGATTGGATGTCAGTCACAGGACGTCTGCACGTGGGCCGTCCGCATACACAGAAATACATTAACAAGCAGTTTTGATGCCTATAATCACAGCTACGACACACGGGTGCGTCAGGGGTAAAAATGCCCAGCCTGACAGTAAAGGAAATAAACAGAGATTCCGGGACGATGCAAGGTGGTGATTTGCAGAGGTGAAACGGTAATGGCGCGCAGACAGAAGGCCAATTTCCACTCCATCAAATTGCGATTAATTTTCTCTCTTCTCGTCCCGTTTTGTCAGTGGGATGAGCGTGATCAGAACGTTTGGAAGCTTGTAATTGAGGTTAACATTCCAACTGATTGAGAGCGACCGATAATGGAACCTGCGCCTTACCATTGTGAGTGCGTTCATTTCATGTCCTCTGCTTGTGAAGACGATGCGTTTGAGGAAACACTGGAAAGAAAATTTGTCTTCAGTTGGTACAGCTGTAACTGGTTGCTAACCACGCGCAAGGGCAGCTCCGGAAAGCTACTTATTCGCTTCATTAAGGCGATAAATTTGACGTTTGGTCAGCGTGCGCAGGCAGCGTGTCGAGATCCAGACGGGGACGTGTGTAGTTTGGGCGGGGAACAGAGGTACCAGCCGTGCCAGAACTGGCAAGGAAGGGAGCCATGTTTGGATGTTCTCTCCACGGCTCAATGACCTGCGCTCTTGGCATTGGCGGCTAACCGAGACCCTGCCAAAACACCACCACTGGCTGCCACCTCTGCACCGAGGGCTGGACTCTGATCGCTGGACAATACAGACTAATGTAGCGAGACCACACACATATGCACACGCAGGATAGGAAAATCCTAAATCAGTTAAAGTGTGCAGAAGCCATTTTAAATAACGGCATCTCTTATTTATGTGCCTAATATGGGATTTCAGTATCAGACAGGGAGAATAAGGCAAAAGCCCATGAGCTTACTGTCAGCCTCTTGAGATGAGCATCCATGCAGACAGATAGCTTATGTGTTTCCCTTATTTCATTAAAACATCAACAAGCAATTATGACAGTAAATATGATCCTGTTTTACACCAAGAAGACAATGGCATTAAAACATCCTCTGATTTGGGAGCAGGTCTTTTTCTCACATAAAATCAGAATACCAATAGCCTCCGACCCCTCCCCCTACACACACACACACACACACACAGACGCACGCATACACATCCTCTGGATCAGCAGGAGTCCAAATCAAGCTGATTTTCCTCTTTGATTCAGACGTGGAGCACAGCTCAGATTGGATTTCAGAGAGGACACTAGGAGAGAGAGAGAGAGAGAGAGAGAGAGAGAGAGAGAGAGAGAGAGAGAGAGAGAGAGAGAGAGAGAGAGAGAGAGAGAGAGAGAGAGAGAGAGAGAGAGAGAGACAGAGAGAGAGAGAGAGAGAGAGAGAGAGAGAGAGAGAGAGAGAGAGAGAGAGAGAGAGAGAGAGATGAAGTGGTGGAGGGGAATGTTTCGCATAATATAACGTGAAAATAAGAAACAGAGAAGTCAGTGCAATAGATCTCTGTCTTGCCATGCCATTCTATTTCTCGCTGTCTTTCGAAACACACGCACACAAGAATAAAAACAACCCCTAACACTGAAATCCTTCCCAAATTTAATACTTGGTTAATGTCACATTTTTGGAGCTGCTTTATCTGTGCTGTCTTTGAAACATATAAGTTAATGGTGCTTTTGTAAGCGATATATTTAGGAAGAAATGCATCAGGACATATCCTTATTTACTGATGAAAGGGTTTAGATGTACTCTTTACCCCGTTTGTTCTAAAATAAACAATGGTTTATAGTATAAACGACAATAAAATTGTAGTACCGAGTTTTTCCTATTTCATTCCTGTTTTTGTTACTAGTTTTATTGCAAATATCGAAACAACGGTTCATTTGTGGTTACTTTGATTTTACTACAAACTATGGTTGAACTACTAAGGGTGACTATTTTTAGCAAGCCGGTAAAGTGCGAACAACTCATGAAGTGTTCAACCGACACCAGGAATTCATCTGTTACAAGCACAGATCTACTAAACCCATCTTTTACATTACCAAATCACAAGATTTTCGAGTCGTATATATTGCTATCAATTCCTGTTTTGGTCCATGTTGAGTTCATATGTCAATCGAACCGCGCCAGAGTTCGTTTGAAGGTGTAGTTCGTTTGAAAGTGTACCGAGAGACCCATCTTTTCAACTGTCTCGGACCGCTTGTTTAGTTTGCATCAGGGTTTGGGTGTCAGCATTGACACTTACACAAATAAACTGCACTAACAGAGCAATCGCACCAGAGTTCGCTTTAATCAAACCAAACATGGCATATATAATATAACAAGGCACCCTAAGACCTGTAGTAAAACCATGATGGATGTTCTGTAAGGCGATTTGGTGGTTTCTGTTGGAGAAACTGGACAAATGAATTAATTAACAAATGTGTCTTTTGTCAACTAATGATTCCATTTCTACTGACAAATACTGTAATTCATATGTTATTATTAAAGGGATAGTTCAGCCCAAAAAATTATTTGTCATACTTTATTCAAGCTCACATCATTGAAAACATAATTTACATTAAATATTTAGAAGTATGTCTTAGTGGTTTTATGTGCGTGCAATGGAAGTCAATGGGGTCCCAACGTTCTTTATAATATCTAATTTCATGTTCTGCAGATGAAAGTACACATGGCATGTTTGCTTTCGTTATGTCCGCATTTAAATTTACAAATTTGACAGAGACTTCGATCCAAAGTGCCTTGCACTGTATTTAGTGCATATAGACGGTTTCAAAGCAACAAACAAACGTTACTGCGCATACAAACTAACTTAACTACCGGTACACATCTGCAAGAGTGGAGTCTCTGCACATTTTCTGATAAAAAGTTAATAAAATTAGCTAGCAAGTAAAAAGAATGTCTAGCCATGTATAATTTTGAGTGACCAGTAGAAGAACTGTTACTTGGCTAAATTTAAATGCATCAAAATTATACGGCCCATTCAACAATTTTTTTTACAATTATTCTACAAAATGTTAATTTAAATAAAATAAAATACAATTTGTATAGTTATATTATTAGCCACTAGCCAGACCGATCAAAAAGGCACAGACTGGAAGGTAACTTCAGGCCAGGCATGTGTGTCCGTTGAAACAGTCGGGACATTTTCTGTGGAAATTAACCCAATGCATTGGCTTTGCTAGCATCATGCTCTACCATTTGATCTCTACATTGGAAGACTACAGGAAATAAGCTACAGTACAGCAACCTAAAATGTACTGTATGTCTACAGCTCACTTGAATCTCTATATGTGCTAGTTTGGATCATCACAGCACCTTTGAAGCTGGACTTTATTCTTAGGAGTAACGTGAACACAAAATCACTGTCTTTTAAGTCATTGCATATAATTAGCACACACAAAACAAGTAAAGGTAGAATGCGGTGTTCACAGTCAGGAGGGGGCAGTGTTGGTGATATAGTGTTTGCTCATTTGCTCAACCAGTGAAGTTAGACTAATGCAACGCACCTGCTGTCCCTGCACCATCATTAGCCTCCGCGGCCCAGCGGAAAGGTCAAGGCTAAATTGCGATTCGCATCCGTTCAGGAGATGCGTAAACATGCAGTCGTCGCCCTGATCACAACTAATGCACACACTGATGAGTAGGTGGGAGCTACCACTGCGAAAAGATGCATGGTGGGAAAATAATTTAACCACGGAAATCTCAAGGAGGTGAGACTCATGAACTTCACGTGCAGTCACAACATAATCAACCAAATGATCCATCGCATTCCAGCCCACCTGCGTGGAACTTCGAAACTTACGGCAACTGGGGAGTCGATCGTGAACCGCCGCTGTTGTGTATGCACGCAAGCGTTTGTGTGTCGAGGACTATTTTGCCAGATTATACAGCAAGACACATGCTCCCATATAAACATGCACACCCACACACGCGCTTCCTCTGCGTACCTGCCCGGTGGTAATTAATCGCTGTGGTATTTAGGCCTGTTGGAGTAGACAAATATGACACAAACAGGGACAATTAGGATCCTTGTTCAAGCTACATTAACTCCCCGCGCTATTACAGCGCGGGCTGCTTCTTCTCGCCTTGTAAAATGCAGTGAGAAGATTGTTCCTCATAGGCCATGGAGATATTAATGAAAGAAAAGTAAGATTGTGTTTATTGTAGTCACATAATTGCAAATAAATTTCAATTAGCCGCCATGTCAACCCTGTAACTGCGAGCTCGTGGGCTAAAGTTGGCCAGCCTGTGAATGAGTGGGAGCAGGCTGAAGGAAGCAACAACCGAACTGGGCGTGTTTGACTTTCTGTGCCACATTTTGCTTTTGTGGACTTGCAGGTGATGATTTCAAGGTCAATTCTGGGACTTGCGATTGTTTTTTTTTACACAATAGAATGCATTACAAATTACTTGTTTTTATCTTACCAATGTGTGTGTCTGTGTGTGCATGTGTGTGAGAGAGAGACAGAGAGAGTGAGATGTGGACAGAATAATAGGATGAGAAGCAGAAGAAAATAAGAGCAAGACAAGCAGGAGTCGCATTTAATATTCTTCTCTGATCACTAGTCAGTATGCATTTCTCTGCTCTCTTTTCATCCACCCAAAGAGAAGAATGCTTAAGCAATGTCATCCGACAGGTCAACCACAAACACTGGACAGAATGACCTTTGACCTGTGCTGGAGAATCACTGTCTGCCAGGTCCTAACATCAACAGGAAGGAGAAAGATTCAGTTCCACATGTTAATGTAGACTTTCACATGCATCACCTTTGCAAAGTTCTTTTAATAATTAGCTAAGTGCAACTTAAAATGTCCTAGTCCTCTACTCAAGTTCATTTTATTGGGACTGAAATTACTTATCACTGCTTTATTATCTGCATTAAGGAGTAGTTCACCCATAAAACGAACATTTTGTCATTATTTACTCACCCTTGCACTCTCAAATCCATATGCTGTTATATTTTCTACTTACAAGCTATGGACTACTTTTATGGCGCTATTTCGAAGTTTTACAGACCGTTGTCACTATGAATTGTCATTGTTTCAAACCCCCCCGGGGAAATTCCTCCTTAATAACTGGCTTACTAGGTTTGGAACAGCATCGATAGGAGTAAACAGAGAATTAAAATTTTGTATTTGATTTGACATTATACCCATAGTTCTATACTACACACGCTATTAGTCTATTATTTCTATTTTCTATAATAATAATGATGATGTTTTTTTTTTGGCCATTTTCCACATTGCATGTGCCATGTTCCACATTCAAACTACAAAAACGAATGCACTTCGTGCAGAGCCGTGAAACATCTTATGGCAATGAAGAATATGGTGCTGGTGAATGAATAGACAGATTGAGAGAGGGAAAAAATACAGGTGAACATGATACACCTGCTTCTCTTCAGGCACGTAACATTTTTACAATGTATTGTTTCACTTTAACATTTTCGTGAACATTTAAATGTGAAAATCACTTCAGAGTGTTAAAGGCAGCATATGTTTGTTTTACGATATATGACTGCAAATCATTAACATCCGGCACATACTGTACATGCTATAACAATCATTTGGAGTGAGAAAATAATGAAACAAATTATTTCAAATTTCAAGAAAATATATACACCCACCCACCTACACACTATTATCTGTGATATCAGATTCAACTCATACACATGCCTGAACCCTGATAGGCAGATTATAGAGAGGCCAGACAGGCAAAAAGTTATCTGCCACGAAAAATAACAATATTGTGCCAGACAGAATCACACTCAGACATCATGCGGTGCGCCTCCTGCCATGAATTCACAATGACATTCAGAAAGTTGTGATTGAAAATAATCTGTCAAGATGGGCATGTTCTTTGTGATAATTATTATCATTATTATTATTACCATTACTCTCCTTTCCTCTGGCAAAAATGATAACCTGTGTAGGCTTGCTGAATTCAAATGATCCCACTTGATAGTGAGTCTGTCTCAAACAAAGAAGTAAACAAAAATGTTTCCATATTTATTATTTGCCTTCACAGCCAGCGCCCAAAGTGATCAGTTTACCCCCTGCCTTAGTTTCTGCCACGCAGAAGGGCATTGTGGGAAATGGTGTAGGGCGGGACAGTGGCCCCTCGCGTAAGAGAAGGGGTCTCAAGGATCCTGCTAACAAAAACCCCAGCGGATAAACCACCATGGCTTTTGAAAGAAAGGAGCAAGGCAGAGTAAAAGAGAGAGTAAAAAGGAGACGAGGGAGTGCAGGCGTTTCTAAGCAGGCTTTAAGATGGCAGATAAGGGTGTAAGAGAGAGACTGATCTTCTGGCAGGTCAGGAGGGATCCTCGGCTGAAGCATCATATCAGCCTAAACCCAGACCCCTCGCCCCCCGCTCCGCTCGAGGGCCAGCTGGTTGCCGTGGTGAGGAGCCGCGGGGGCTTGCCGGGGGCGATAAGCCAGCGTGAGCCGAGGGAGTCGGGGCAGAGAAAGAGAGCGACAGATTTCACAAAGGAAAAGAAGAGGAGCGTGGAGAGAGAGAGAGAGAGAGAGAGGAGCTAAGGGAGATGACGAGGGGAGGGTAAGAGAGGAGACGCTTGAGTGAACAGGCGTGCATTGTAAATCTGCGCCGTGGCAACCTGCAGCTGTGGAGATGGGTGTGATGTGTCGGTGACAGGAAGAAGAGAGGCCGGCTGCACGGCAGCAGAGGATTTTTCCTCCAGCACGCCGCTTATGACAGTTTACGCAGAGAGAGGAAGCGACCGGTTAGGAAGAATTACAAAAGCTATGCAGCCTGCCATCTTACAAATGGATCCCGTTTAGCCTCGGCATGTAAATAAATAGGGTTCACTTGGAGAGGGAGGCAGAGAGACGGCAAGAAAAAGAAGGTGACAGAGGCAGGAAAGTCGCAGCAGCAGTAATCAGCTGAAGGAATGTTTATTCGCCTGCCAGCGCGCGCGTGTGTGGGTTTGTGTATGTGTGTGGCTGCCGAAATTATGCAAGCAAGTAACAATGCGCAAATTGAACCCCCACAAAAGCGGCGCAAGGTCAGGCAGAAAGACGAGGCATTGGGGTTGAGAGTGGTGGGCGTGAGAGGATAACAGATCATGATAAATTGGCTCACATTTTACAAACCGCTGGCCCTAATGCCCTGCTCCCAGCCAAGACCGCTAGGCTGAAACTTTTTGTACTGTAATACCTCCACTCAGCCATTTGTGATATATGAAAACCAAGCTGTGGCACTAATTGCACAATTACAAAGCGGAAGCCGGTCTGTGGTGAGGCAGGGTGTGCGGGGGTGCCGGGTGTACGACGATATGCACACGCCCTCCTACAATTTATTTTTCAAATTCGGTGGAAAAGCAGTGTTTCTATCCCTCACACACGCTCTCATTAGGTAATTAGGTTCTTTGGTGAAGTAGATGTAGAGGCGCTGTTAAATATGGCACTCGCTTATTTCGGTAAGGGCTGGTTTTCTCTGCGAGATCCTCAGAGGATACGGATTCCAACACGGTGGTGCACATTTCCTCCAGAAACACTGCAGGACTGTGCACCGTTCCTCACCAGCACACCTGGCCCAAAAAACCCAGGCCAGGTTTTCGTCCCAAGGGGCGGTAGAAAAAACTCACTAAGCGTGAGTGAGTGTGAGAGAAAAAAAATTATCTTCTACATCGATGAAAGGACAATTTATTACCGTATGCTGTGGGAGACAGAATATTTTGCCCCAGTGCTTTGCTGGCCCTGTTGACTGTCTGAATGAGGAATGGGAGCGTATTAGCAATCGGGCTGCTTCTGCACAACCGTGCCTGGCACAGAACCATCGCAGCCCCCCATACCCCCCAGGGTCGGAGGTCAAGAGTGGAGCAGAGGCTGAGCCTCGCAGCCCGATGTACGCCGCTCCATCTCCCGCTGTCGCAGATTGATACATTATTATTAGTGTCCGCTCTTCCTCGACTCGTACCGGCACAAGAGCTGTCCTCGAGAAATTACGAGTGCATTTACAAAGCGCTTCTGACAAGGCATGCGACAGAGATAGCAGCGAGAATTGAACGCATTTGTCTTGAGAGCCTCCTGTCGCTTTACAACAAAACTGTCTTTTTGTAATTTTTGATAGGTGAAAATTTCATCGGCTTAGTGTAATTATGAGTGTAAAGTGTCTGTGCTCTGATTAACATCTACAATTCTCTATCGATGACTTGAAAAAAGTGGGACGCGCAAAATGAAATAGAAAAAAGGTGCAGGCTCAAAGGTTAAGGCTATAATTGTTTTGCCTCTTAGCGGCATTAAGATAATTTTCCTGCAAAACAGATGGTCATGGAAAAAGCCAGCCAGTCTTTTTCGGCAGTTTCCTCAGTTGAGGATGATCCCCAGAGTAATGCTTAATGTCTTCGCCCATCTCAGGTGTAATCGGCGAAATGACGTCGCTATTTATCTCGCGTCTAGTTCGGCAATAGTTACCGACGACTGCCGGCGTGACCTCGAGTGCGAGCACATTAATTTTACCTCAGTGTTTTCTATAGCGTCAATTAATAAAAAGTGACGAGGTTTGGAGTAAATGAACAGCCCTTGATAAATGAGGGTCTGGGCTTAATTGCTCAGTAAATTAAGAGCTCACAATTGTGACGATACGGACCAGTTTTAATATTTAAAAAGTCATTAGATGTGGAAATGTCTGGCATAGTAAAGTATGTAGTAACCCACAAGGACATTAAAGATTATACGAAACAAAGAGATCTTAACTGCAACACATCGGTAAGGATACACACACATAACATACGTGTGTATGGACCATGGACAATACATATACACGCACACATATACATGCTTACAACTCCCAAACATATGAGGGTTTGAGAGAACAGACCTAAAGCTCCATTCATCTATAGAGAACGTATCTAAATGTATTTAATAATTCTATGGATTTGTTGTCACTTCATTTGCATGGCAACAGTCAGCTAGTAAACCAGCAATTGCTGCTGTGATGCAATCTTTGTTATAATGGAGTTGTGATGGAGCTTCGTGGTGAGGAGAAATTGAGCAAGTTAAGCAAGCTGAAGCCACGGACGCTAAGCATTAAGGATGATGGATCACTTTCAGTAATTCCACTTTATTATGATTGGGCAAGATCAATATTTTAACAGTTCGGTTACAGGCTTTAGTACAGTACTTAATATGTATTATTCATAACCTTTGTCAGCGCGGGAGAGCAGCATGTCTCAGACTGTGGGGGAAACACAGAGAGAGAAACAGAGAGAGAGAGAGAGAGGTGGATACTTTCAATTCTAGTGGACCTAATGCAAATAGAATGCTGTGTGGAATATCTACACAGTTAGATGGAAAGTAGCATTCCACACAGTTGAATATAGCGGTTAAGGGTTATAAAAGAATATTATGTTATGATATTAAGTGCTAGTATTTACAATACAAGTACTGACAGGTTTTATGATTTAAATCTCTGAACGCCTCAGATGACAAAGTTTGCGTCATTGTGGTGGCTCCAGATGCACTTGAAACAAAGTTAGCAAGTTATGCTAACCCAACCCATTCATTTTCTTTTGTAACTATGGGCTATACCTCAACTTCCCCCTTACATTATTTTATACATCATTTTTTATATTGTAGGCATTTATCTAGTACTATAAAGTGTCTTCGGTAACAAAATATTTTCACAAGGACGTGCTCCATAATTTTTTCATTTATGCCTTTCTGTGAGCCAAGCTTGTGTCAGTGACACACTTTTACAGAGCTTTGAGTGAAACCGCTGGGATTAAACACAACGGCGCGTTCATATCTGGTCACACACTCAGCCACGGCACGGAAAGGTCTGTCACTATCAAAGCTGCTTGGAATCTTCTCCCAGCGAAAGCTAGGGAAGAGGATTTCTTAGTGAGCTCCTAACCACCTTTTTTGAAAAGCAAATCCTTTGTACCCCTCCCAAAACTCCTGGCCTGGGCTCACCTCCCCCGTATTCAAAGTCCCCATGTGGAACGAATGGGAGCGAGCCCCGGAAAGTTTGTCGCGGGGAGCGGGTCGCTCTGGCTCTGATTAGATGTGGAGTGGTAATAGGCTCCTGTACGCGCAGCGCTAACCCTGCTGCTCCCCCGGCAGACACTGCGACTGGAATTAATCAGTCCTTCTGGGAACTTCCCTCAGCCGTTCTCTACAGGCAAGCCACTCCGGAATCATTTACCAGCCAATCCTTTTCATTATACGACAGACAGAGTGAGCGACAGACAGATAGACATACAAAAAATAGCAATGAGTGACAGATTAGGTTAACGTCATCTATTTGTTAATAGAGATAATATTATCGTCTTCCCTAAGTAGTGTGAACACTGCAGTTAAGTGTGAACGACACACACACCTTTCAGGTGACCGCTGTTTTATTTATTTTTGTAAGTGGTAATTAGAATAATGTGGATCTAATAAATCCACTGCTCTTATCGGCAGCGTTGTCCTAAATGTGACAATAGGTGGGCCAGCTTTGTTCCTCATTTATGGAACCCTGGAGTCATAACTACCAATTACTGTGGCTCTCCCTCCCCTGGGCATCAGGCGGCTGGATCTACCCGCTCTGCCACGCTAAGCCCGCTTAAGTGACCTATTTTAGGCTCACAAGCAGACTGCAGAACACCTCAAAGGTTAGATTATCCTATGATGAAATACAGGGCCTTCTTGCTGCAAAATTACCCAGGAAAGGAGAGAAGAGGTATTTCTACTACCTCCAACCACAGAGCACGGCCAGCGGCCAAACTGCCCCACAGACACCCAGGAATGAGCCGCGGAAATATTCATGAGTAAACAAAAGAAGTGATTTGAAAAATGGCCAGAGGAAAGAACGGATTAATAAAAGGAAAAAAATAGAATAGGGTATTATGAAACTATTCTGGGGCTCAATCTCGACCAGGTCGGGGGGAGAGAGATACCGACAGGGCTTCATTAGGAGCTAGGCTCACTGCCTCTGTGCCACATTTTGCCCCAAACCCATGGGAGACGAGGGCTGCTGAGAAGTGAGTGGTACCAAGTAAAAGGACACAAGAAAAGAGAGAAAATCTGAGCAAAACGAGTAGGAGATGAATCACTCTGATGTGAGAATTTAGGTTTTTTTTCAAAATGCTCCATCACAGATGTGACATTTGTGGCAAGAAGTAACTGTAAATGGCGCACATGAATTAACAACATGTTTAAGAGTAGTGTGCAAAATTTACTTCAGGATACGGATTCTACCCGTATCAAAATTCAACCCAGACAAGCGACTCTACTGCCTCTGGAATCGATTCTGGATGCTAAACTTGGATTGGAGTTTGGAATTTTTTGTTAAACTCCCATGATTGATGTAGGATCACTTTAATGGTAAAATAAATGGGCCTCGGTGCTAATTTCCCCCTTATAGCCTCTGATGAAATATCCTCGCTCGTTTTGGGTGTCTGACATGAAATATTGGTGTGTGGTGGCCAGGGCAGACATGAAGCAGAACTCCCGGTCACTGTACTGCACAGCACAGACAATCCACAGAGACGGAGCCAATTAAGATAAGCCTCCATTCACAGGAAGAGGTTGTTTGACATGCTGTCATGCTAATAGAGACAACCGTCATTATGCTAAGGTATGACACACACACCGAGGTACCTGCAGAATGTAGCCGTAATTGGTCAAGTGTTCCAGTGCGAGTCCTCTACGCTCCTAAATCCTTTCAGTGTTTGGTCTGGTTACTGCAGACATGCCTGTTATAAGCTGCGTGAGTCTGCCAGCTGTAATTTCTCCGCTCTTACTCTTGGCTTGTGGTGGATACACTCCAGATTTGATGAGAACGGTCAGGCAATATCAAACTGCCGCTTCCTCAGATGGACGTCAGTCTCCGCACACCTAGATCAGAAAGGATTTACGTAGGAAAAGGTTTTGTACTCCAAGTGCTGCAATTTTTTTGATTTGTATATAAATAGACAGAATATTTGGAAGCTTAAAAGAGCATTTTACTTCGAAATGGCCTGAAGGGATTCTGGGTGACCACAGACATCATTTGCAGCAATGAAGACAAAAACATCAAAAACACATCAAACCCAAAATGACACCCCTAGAAATACATTAACAGAAGTATTTAAAATGACATACAAAAACATTATCAGAAGAATAAAATAATGTTGTGGTATATTTGCTATTTAATGGAAAGAACTAGCACAGTTGAATAGTTACAGTTGTGCATAGAGTAAGAACATGTTATTCTTTTTTATTTTAATTGATGACTTTACCACAACTATTTTGACCTTTTATGATCAGATGTGGAAGTACAAATTGGGAAATTTTATTTATTCAGTTTTCTCAGATTTTTTTCCCCAGCAACCCCAATTTCCACTGTAACAAGGCCAAAACAACCAGGTAGTGAAGCTCTCATTTAAACAGTGCTAACACGAAGAGGTTTTTATACATTGTGACGTAAACAGTTCCCATATTTTTCTACAAAAACAATTTGAGCAAGAATAAACAAAAACTGGTTTCCATGATGATTAAAAAGACCTACACTCACAGGTCTCTAATAAACTCATGTTTCCAATTACTGCATAGTTTGTAGTGTTTAAAAACACAACAGATACAAGAAATATAATTTTCAAGCTCTGAACACCAGCTGCGTCCTTTAGCTGTAAGCTATGACCAACAAATTGTTTTAAAACTCTTAATGGCAACAGGTTTCATCTACATGTACACGTCTGGTAGACCCTTTTATCCAAAGTGACTTAAAGTGCATGTGGACTATATATTTGCATCAGTGCACGTGTTCCCTGGGATTTGAACCTATAACCAGAGGCATGGGAGCGATCTGGAAAGTGGGGGTGGGCACATTAGAAACCTTATCAGCTTGACTCATGAATATTAAATATGTGATGTAACATTCGCCCAGTAGTCCTTGCCGATAGGCAGACAAATGAGCTCTAGCCATACAACTTTCACGTTCATTTAGTTAATATCAGAAGTAATATTTTTTTAATTCGTACGACAGTCAAATGTTTTACAGTATGGAATATATGGATAATTTCCCTGAAAGTGTGTGTAGGGGGATTTTTTAAAGTGTGGGATTTTGTCAATGTCAATGGCAATGTCAATTGATTTCTATTGCTATTGCTAGTCTATTCTTTTATTTTTATTTCTATTTCTATCAAACACAACAGCAGTTGACCAATGTGCTTCACATTTTACCGTCATAATGGTTAATAATATTTGCTTATTATTTGTGCTAAATTTTTATTCACTTCATACAACAGTCCCACTAAATGGTCCACATTATGAAAGGAGGAACCAAATTCGAAATGCCACATAAAGTTTCGTTTTACCAGCCATCCCTTGTTTTGGTCTATCAATATTTGTCCTAATATGTCTTTTCAGCAAGTGAGGTTATCCAGCTATTTGAAGACCAACAGTTAGATTGAACTAGACTGTTAGCTCATTGTGCTATCGTACTGTAATTCCTCTCCACAGGAGTTTCTTTTGGCCTTGCCAGGGCTGCCACCACAGTCATGGACGTTGACTGTAACCCTGGAAACATCAGAGAGCCCATCTAGCATGTCACGGAGCAGCAAGGCTGCCGATACACTGTACAGGTGAGAGTTGCCCCCTGGCCAGTAGCCAGTGCTACAGGACGTGTTTGTTTGGACTAAGCCCGGATTTGGAGCCTGCCAGGAAATGTGCTGTTTCTGGCAGATTTCAGAGAAAGAAAGACGACGAGAGAGAGAGTGAGAGCATGTTTTCAGTGGCTTAGAGAGCCTAAATATGGTTGTCAGTGAGCACACACAACTGAAACATCACAGAACATGGGCCAGACCGCTACAAACACCAGTAGCATATCTGCACTCCCCCCGGAGATTGGGTTGGTAGGTGACACTTTATCACCTTATCCTGTCTCTCTCTAGCTGTCCTTACCAATTTTCATCATTGTACACATCGATGCAAACAAGGCAATTTCGCATTTGTGTTTTCAGTAAACATTTGCTAAGACACAACGTTTGAAAATGCAGGTCACTCATAACTTAAATTATATTCCAGCAAAGTATTCTCTGCTGGCTTTGCGATAACCGCAACATTCTTTAACCTGCGCACCCTCAATTAGGGGAGCAAGGGAGGAAAGGGATGCGAGGCGTATTGCTTTGACCCACATGGCTTACTTAGAGGCATACTCCAGAGAGAGAGAGAGAGAGATGGTGCAGGAGGATATCACGAAGGGAAAACACTCCTCATAACAGCCCGAGGCACTCCCACTCCTCTCTATCAATGCAAAACAGACCACTACCTGAGGCTAACAGGACATTTCACTTCTATGTGCACTCACTTCTTTCTTAATAGAGGTACATTTATTTTGAAAGCATTTTTGGGGGGGAGAAGTGATGGGTGGGGAGAGTGAAGGGAGCAAGAAAAAAGAATGAAAAAAAGATGAAAAGCATGCCGGAAACATCTGGTTTCATATCCGAAGACTGAAAGGAAATTGCAAGAAGACAAAACTCTTATGTTTTGATTTATTTTATTATTTGAGGGCTGTGCCACGCCAGTCATGCAGTTCAAATCTAAGGCCATAAATACGGCAAGTGGAGAGACGTGACAGAAGCATTAGCCCACTCTCCGTACGCTCCCCACCCTGATGGATAACGTCGCTAATAACATCTACAACTACTGCGTTCTGCCCTGAATTACACCACGCTGAGGGGCTTCTGTTAATGGTGTGAATGAATTCATAAAGTGAGAGAAACACAAGAGGAGAAAAAAAGAGACAGATAATATAAAAAACTAAATATTCTCTGACACTATACTTTACATTCCTGTGCTACTTAATTTCCCCTGGTCTCTTGAGGTGAACCAGTAACTCTGAGGGAACTTTGATGCCGTTTTTTTCCACAGGGTCTACAGGGGGCTTGTTCCCGTTCTACATTTCCACGGCAGAAATAAAACAGAAAAAGAAAGGAAAAACCAAGAGACTACTAACACCAAAGCAAGACTCATGTAAAACAATACTTGTTTGCACAAAACGAAATAGCTCGCACTGAAATCGATCTGCATTGAACTGATGAATCATCCTCTTACTAGTATGTTCTGAACAGCTGTAGCCTTTTCATTTTCTTTTCATTTTCTCTATCCGCATGATATTTTACAAATATCATGTGTTAATTGTTTGCTACGGGTATTATGTACTGTTGTCATACGTTGAATTAAATGACTTCATATGTTAGCATGTTGTCTTAAGGATCATAAACAAAGACAACAATGTGGTATATTTATTTGTGTCAGGTTATGCACGTAGCAACAGTCATTGTTTGGCTCTCAAGTGAGTGGAACCGTAGGCGTATTCTGAATGCATGCACGCTAGGCCCTGTTGTGAGCAGACAGTAAATAGAGGTCATGCTACCATGCCAACAGACAATTGAAATTCCCGTTGCCCTGCGAATCTGCTCACCTAGCACGGCCAGTTTGGTGGTCACGACAGACTCCAGACGCTCTCAATCAAAACACTGGCCAAGAATGAAATACCATCGCTATCCCCTGCTCCCAATTTATGCTCTTGATTTACAGAGAGTGCGAGATTTCAGTATTTCACCCAAACTTTCTATTAAAACCTATGAATATCTCTAATTGATATCATCTGAGGTGTGAATATGTCGCAAGATTGATAAATTGGAGTCACTGAAGGCACTGTAGCGTCTGGAGGGGCTCTGCCGGTGTTGGGAAAAGGGGGCACGCAGAAACACTAAATCCTGCCTGGTGAGAGCAAGCAGACTGTTCCTAACAGATGGAGGGAGGTTAGACATTGTTTCCTTCTACAGCAGGCTTGATGGACGACTGTCAGGATTTACAGGCGAAGCAGCGCAAAGGAGCTGACGAACAGCTGTGTGTGCGTGTCAGTGACAGTGGTTAATTTAAGAGACTTACAGGGTTTAAGAACAGCTGATGGACAGTTGTATTCCCCTGGCTGACCACAGTGTGAAGGCATAGTGAAGCAGAAAATAAGCCTTCACTTCTTTCTCTACACACAGTTCCTTTAATACACATGACTCATCCATTTCAGACCAGTAACAAATAAAGATGGTCCCCCTTTTCCTGAGTCGCCATTGCCAACACATTTCTATCTTGTGGCTAATTTAAGTGGTAATTTTGTTAATATATTCTGCACAGTTACTTGACATTCACTCAAGCTATACAACAATGAGAATTGAATAAGATGTGCATGTTGATCAAAAACTTTTACAAGTAACATATCAATTTAAAAGCATACCGTAAATCTGTGTGAGATTAAAATATTTCCAAATCCATCAGGTTGCAGGATACCAGTTGCCATGTGATTGACAGAATGAGAAATCCTCACGTTGTTCACATCTAGTACAATGAAGAAACAGAGATCAAGAGACAGAGATTGCCCAGACCCCCTCCAGCATGCTGGGGAAGTTTAGAGGCAGGAGAGGGTAGCAGGGCTCTCCCCAAGGCTCTGAGCCCAGGACCCCCTACAGAAGGCTGGGTATAGATGAAGCAGATCCTGGGACCTCCCTGGGGCTCCAGGCTTAGGCCACAGTTCTGTTTGATCTGGATGGAAGATGGGGGTTCACCCAGTCATAACAAATAACCTGAGAAAGATTTATGACTGGCCTGCCAGTCTAACACAACACTACAGACATACACAGAATATAAACACAGATTTGTGCTTTATGGTCTACTTCTATAAAGATACTAATGGAAGTGTTGTTTTTCTAAACATAGTTATTTTTCTTTAGTTATGAAAAGCGACAGTGACCTCAGGTACAAATGTCCTCAGAGATTTTAAAGGATCTAAAGTGTTCAGAGGAAGATGCTGCAGATAGGCGGTTGCAGGGTATTTGTTGAAACGTGTGGATATAAAAAAAGATTCTTGTCATTTTAGAATTAGACTTGTTTCAGGAGAAAAGAAATAAAATACCAAAACAAGGTCGTTCACATAAGAAGGAGAAACGCATTAAGAATCTAAACAGGGTCAATTTTAAGTTGACTTTCCAAGGAACATACAGCTGGAATGAAGGTTAAATTTCATTGCAAATCTCCTTTCTTTTTCTCTTGGCTTACCGCCTTTCTGCCATTTACATATTTACTCAAGACTTGAGAGAGGGCCCATATGACCAGCTCCCACCCCTCAACCTCAGCTTCCCTGAGCCCAACATCGTCCAACACAAACTCTTACAGAGACGAGATGCATTGTCCTTGGAGGAGACGAGAGCTCGATTTTCTGTTTGCTGCCATTTGTCATTGGCCGCTAAGAGAGATCAACAGTCGTCTGCACACAGATCGATATTCTCTTAACCCAGACCTAATCTACAGAGAATTTCCTGCAATTTCACCTTTCTCCTCCCCCATCCACGATCTTCTCACTCACTTTCTGTCTACTTTTAGTCTCCCTCTCCTCTCGTTTTCTGCAATCATTCTTAGTGTCTGTAAGACAGCCATTTCTCAGCGAGAAGGGAATGATTCTGTGTGTCGGGAGCAATGATGGAATACAAAGAGTCGTGAGGGCTGTCTTCCTGAGCCCTTGTGGAAAGATAGACTAACTGCCTAATCATCCACATGACACCTGCAGAATCCCCGCATTATTTGACATGCTCATCTTTTTCGTATCCTCTCTCATCTTTTCCACTATTAGACTAAATTATATTTTTTAAAATGAATTAATTTGAAAATGTTCCTCTTGAACCCTGATCCATTAGAGAATTATATCAACTCAAAATGAAAATTCTCTTAATGTCCTAGTCCTTATGCCGTACCAAATGCAATGCACTTCCTTTCGTTGGTTGAACACAAACTAATATGTTTATATTAAAATGGTACCATGTTATTTTCTTATGGTACTTAATTCGGCGAAGCTACAAAAAGCATATACAACCGTCATTAAAGTCATCCAAATTACTCTACGTTAAAGTGATACGAGTTGTTGTCTTTGTAGATATTTGGAAGAATGCTTCTAACAACAGTTCTTGGACCCCATTAAGTACCATAGTATTTGTTTGTTCTGTTAAACACAAATGAAGATCTTTTTGAATAATGTAGGACATCAAACAGTTCTATGCCACTTTTGACAACAATTGTAATTTTTCCTATGGTAGTTAATGGAGTACAAGAACTGTTTGATTATAAACATTCGTCCAAATATATTTCCCTGTGTTCAACCAAACAAATACATTTATACAGGTTTGGAACAACTAGAGTAGAATGAGTAAATCATTACAGAATTTTCTTTTTTGTGTGAACTATCCCTTTAACTGGCGCATCAGGATCAAGTAGAACGTGTTCCTGGATCAACATTCCTTTCAACCAAACAGGGTTACGGATCTTAAAAAGCTGTAGCAATTATTAATGCCAAGACAAAATTTGAAAGAATTGTAGATGGCTGTGTAAAACATTCCTCTATATTAAGGGTCGGAAATGAAGGGCTTTGAACAATGAATCAATTTATTATGCATAAATCCACGTGTGGATTTTAACAGAATCTGACTGAAATATAAACATACCAGTCCCTACAGGTAGGTCTGAGCCAGGTTTTCTCCGAGCATTCTGACTGGTTGGAGTGGTGAAACAGACAGGCTCTTCATTAGGGCTGGTTGAGTTGGATGGGTCTTTGCAGTTGCACATGTCAGCAAGAGTAGACACAAAGCTCTGCAGTGTGGAGTGTCTGGTTTCAGTATGGGACATGAGCTGAGGAGGTCCATTTTCATTCATGTATTTTTACAGACATATGTAAACACATACAGTACACACACACATACAAAAGCAGCTTTGACGAAGAGTCCGGAATAATGATGCAAGCCAGACTGATTCCTGTTGTACTTTACCCATGAACTCTTGACAAGAGCATGCATGAGGTTATAAACATTATATCATATTGGACAAATGGGCAATTTAGACTGCATGTGTGTAACTAACATGAAACAGGTAAGAGTGATTAAAGCAACCGATCCCTATTATATTGTTTTAGCAAAACGTCCTTCGTTTCTCTTGATCATTTTGATGGATTTGTAAATTAAAAGTGATGCTTTTCTATGAACATGGAGCTTTTCCAGAGAAGGCTCCAGAAATATGGACGTAAATCATAACAGAGAGCGAAAGAGAGAGAGAGAGAGAGAGAGAGAGAGCATCTGCTTGGCGTTTGAATGATGCTTAGGGGCAGGGTAGGTATAGGAGCCTTGGGGTTGATTGGCTGAGAAAGCCAGAGTCTTACTGAGCTACATTTATCCAGACTGCTTGAATGGCTGTTTACACGCAACACAAGCTGCCCAGTCCAGTGTGTGTGTATGTGTGTGTGCGTGTGTGTGTGTGTGTGCGTGTGTGTGTGTGTCTGTCTGTTTGCCTGTGTGTGTTAATCAGTTGCCTGTTGCTCCTGAAACACATCCAGCTCTGTCATATAGGAGACTAGAGAGATTAAAACACACACACGCGGCACAAAGAATTATAAGGATGATGGTTCTTTGCTTGCCAAATGAACAAGATTAATATTAGACAATGACACTGTTGGCACCTCTTTTTTCTTCGTTTCTTCCTCTCTTCCGCACTCATCTCCGTGGAATTCTCATCCGCACCATCTCGTCCTCTCTCTCCTGTGGTGTTTGGATCTTTGGTTCGCAGGTGGTAATGAAGGGATGGTATGCAGGGCCATAAACCGAGAGGCATGTTGTCAGTATGCATAAGGGATGAGAATGGAGGATGGTGCAGAGGTCAGAAAAGAGGGTGGTATGTGTGAGAGAGAAAGCTCATAGACGTGATTGGTCCTGTGGATGTTTGAGAGAATATCCTACTACACTTGTCCCTTTCTTCATTTTGGCAGTTGTGTAGGAAATGGAAATGCGCGCACAGCTCCCCCTATAGATTCAACACAGTCGAAGCCATGAAACCTTCTGAGACGACACATTAGTGAGATCATTAATTACAGTCATGGGGGAACCAACCAGACACACATAAACAGACAATTGCAAACAAGTCTCCAATGCAGCAGCATTAAAGGAAACCCACAAATATGAATGGCATCTATGTATAACAAACACAATGTTTGCAACAACAAGATGGGGGTTCTGGCACCACACATACCGATTCAATGCATACCTTGAATGAACCATGTATGAAACCGACCGCCAAATGCATGAATGTAAATCTACCCAGAGATGTCATTCGTGTCATGTATTTTACTACCGACAGATTGTTCGTTTGTAACGTAGCTAGTTGCCATTGTAGAAAAGAGGTTCTCCCCTCCCCCACCAGCACCCCCTTAAACTGTGAAGCATTCTTGATGTGATTAGCTGTCATGTTACACGGCTGCTAAGGCGGTAGAAGGGGAGCGATACCCTTTTTGCTGCCTGGGTATCCCAGTCTAGAGGCAGTTTTGTGTAACGGAGTGTGTGTTTGAGCGCGACTGTGTGTTGGGGTGTCGAAACGCACAGCAAGAGTGTGAGTGGATTACACACGGTTCAGAGTGTGTATGGGGAAGCGTGGCGCGAACACGGCTTTCTAATGGGATTTCGCAATCCTTTTGCCTGCTCTCTTTCTTGCTCTTACTCTATCGGCCTCTCTCTCTTTTCTCACATGCTGGCTAGCACACTAGAACAGCGATGTAAGCACAAGTAACTCGCAATTCATCACTTTATAGTCCTTTTCTCGACAACTGTATACATTTTAGTTTTGTGAAAAAAAACCTTGAGTGCTGCTAAAGGTCTTGTGCTTTTGTCTTTTGAACTGGCCACTTATTTAAAGGCATATTTAAAGGCATATGACTCAGGGCCGGCGATAGTGGTGGGCTAAGGGGGCTGAAGCCCTGAAAGTTTTCAGTTAAGCCCGAACGATTTAATACCCTGCCGTGTACGGATCACTTAGGGGCTGTTTACATTTAGTGTCTTTTGCGTGTCTACCCATGGGCAAATGTAAGTGGGTCCCTCTTCGTAAAAAATGTATTTGAGTGTAAAACCACACCACTCTCCCAGCAGCTTCTGAGGTGTAGTGAGTAAGATGCGTGCAAGTATTAATGACGCTACATATGAGTGCAAGATTGAATCCATCTTTTGCCGAACATCACATACCACTCATCTTAGAACTGCCCCGATCTGACTCACATGTGAAGTGATTAATCAGTTTATTTAGCGCCATTTGGACTGTACCAAATGATTACGGCCTCAAGAACTAGTTTGTCAAGAACTAGTTTGTTGTACAACATGCATAATGGAGGACTATGGTTTCCACTGAAAACTAAATGCAAAAATTAACATTTTTCTTAACAATTTAGACAAACTGAAATACGTAAATAAGTACTGGGCAATTCCGACGTTATGGATGTGAAATTTTCAGTCAAAACTTCAAATCGAAATTCTCAATGTATTTATTACCAATATACAAAATACTGAATCATCAAGTACTATTTTACTTAACCCATCTTAACAGAGCCCAGACATCAGAAAAATATCAGTCACATATTCTCCTATAAAAAAGGGAAATATACATTATGGATATACATTACGTGTTATGGATGTGAAAGGAAGGATGCACGTTTTTTGAGAGACAACATACTTTGTAGGATTTCTGTGAATTAAAATGTGTAAACATGAAGCAAAAAAACGCAACAAACGTTATTATAGTTATACATTTTCTAGGCGTGTTTCCGGAACTATACCTTAGGAGTTTACTTTCTTACGTCCAACATTAACAGGTGCTGTCCATGGTAGTGGTGCTGAATTAATGGATATCGATCGTTCGACCATCAATGATTTACTCTATAGAGGAACTGCTTCACTGCGTTATGTAAGGTGGCGGCGTTCTTTATAAAATATGCACTTTAGAAATAGTTGAAGTTGCATTTATTAGGACTCGTAGAATAAAAATAAATCAAATTGCAAACTAAATCCAATCATGAATATTTTTTAATTGTGAAATAAGTGTGCAAAACCGCAATTTCATGCCCAAATGTATCAACACGCTACACTAACTGGCAGTATGGTTATTTTTATCAAAGGTTCTCAAACCTGGGGTCATAAGGACGGTCACACAAAGCCACTTGCTGTTGCGGTGCGTTAAGAAAGTATATTCCAGCAACTGACTATTAGACTTGTATAGTTCACACGTTTATTGTGCTTGGACACTGGATGCTCAAGTGGCGGATTTAAAGCGCCAAGCATGAGGCTTATGGCCATGTTTATTAAAACCTTAAAATATAATCAACATTATCAATCAAACTTCTTATATCATGGGGAACAATATAAAAAATATGCCATAATTGCCCTAAACTAAGGTATTTTGATATTGCGATTAAACTTAAAAGAAGGGAGTGAATGTGTTTTTTCCCTATTTTCTACATAAAAGGTGTGCCATGAGATAGCCTACCTTTGATTATACCTGTGTTTGGGAACCTCTAATTTATATTATCAAAATATATGCTGCTATGGTGTCTGTCTTTACTCAATAAAAGCGCAGAACGTGGAACATATATCAACAACTATAGCAAAAAAACCTAGAGCTGGATTTAGAGTCTGCTCAGTTGAGTTTGTCTTGACAAAGTAAGACCAACAAGATCCAAAAGCTGCTTAATTTGCTGCCATGGCAGGTCAACTTTTCTATAATTATAATTACAGCATAAATTAGAGCCAGGTTTTCACAGATGAAAAGCACTAAAATGCTCCACCAGTTGATGCAATCTTTGATTTGCAAAAAAATGCACTGTATCGCTGCAGTATGACCAAACTTCCAACCACAATCTTTCTCTTTAAATATACTAGGAATGCACCGATATGATTCTTTTTGGTCAAACAGCTATCGTCCGATTCCGATGTAGGTAAATTGAAAAGTATTTTACAATACTATCTAGTTTTTTCTGCATTCAATCAATTTTACTGAACGTGTATCGGAACCATTTAACATTTTAAGAGATGATTATTTGGAAAACATGCACTCATTGCCTCCATGCAGTTAATTAATAAACCATCTGTGTCTGTCTTTTTCATGCAATTGTCGATATGCCGATGGTGTTGGTGAATCCAATAACAGCTGATTAATATCAGTGGCCGATACATCGGTGCATATGTAAAATATACTAAAAATAATTTGGTTTGTCAGCTGATGCACCTTTTAGACCTTTAAATATCATTAAAAAGCTCACAACCATCAGTGTAAAGACAATTATATTCTTTGCATGAAAATACATCAATATACTGGTTATTTTATTTCTATAGACTGCGATGTAAAGAAGCTTTTTTTCCACAGTGGCCACTAGCGGTGTGAACTCTTAACAATGATAAGATATAGCTAAGAGCGTATGAAGATATACTTAACCAAGAACAATTCGGGAAACACATATTTACGATAAGGTACTGCTTAAGGTATAACTTAAGAACAACGTAGCGATGAGAAGGTTCTGTGAAACGCGGCCCAAATCAATATAAATGTCTTTGTTCTGATGAACACATAAAAGAAAGATATTTTGAAGAACGCATGTAACCAAACTGTTCTTGGGGGTAAGTAAATGAAGACAGAATTTTCAGTTTTGGGTGAACTGTGGCTTTAAACCAACAAATATTGATATCTGTGCTGTATGGTGAAAGCCTTCGGTGAAACCTTTTTTTTTCATCTTGACGTTGACATTTGCATTGAATTGCCCTACTGTAAACCTGATTTGGTTTGTGAAGATGCTCAGCTCAGCCGAAAGCGTGCGAGCAAGGCAGCCTCATTCTGAACAAACTCTTGTGTTTTTCCATTTGGACAGAGAACACCAGAGATGTCAGTTATCCCCTGACTTACATGACAGACTTTGACAGGGAATGAATCTTTTCCCCAGAGCTGTGGTGGCAGCATGCTGAAGTTTAGTTTGACAGTAAGATTAAATGTGTTTGTGTGGGGAGTTGAGCTCTGACATGGGCCTCTTATCTTGCTGGGAATCTCTCGGCAGTTTGGGTGCATTCTGGGTCATTCTCACAGGATCGTGTGCATTTTAAATGCCAGCAAGCCCTTGTTGAGAAAAAGAGATTTCTGTGATAGGGCAAGATGATTGTATTCATTCTTTTATTTTGAGTTAGTATTTAGTATAGTAGTATAGTATGAAAACTATACTTAGTCTAGTATGAAAACGCATCTCTTCCATCAACACGTCGCTGATTGATTTAACCTAACTCTTTTCCCTTTCTTTCTTAAAAAAACACTAACCTCACCTTTCTTAGCTTTGTATACTGTGCTAGGCTTTAATGGACTAGTTTTGATGCACTTATGTATTTTGTTGCCTATGTTGTTATAATTGCTTCCAATGTTTCCTCATCTGTAAATCGTTTTGGATAAAAGCGTCTGCTAAATGACTAAATGTAAATGTAAATTTACAATCCCATGGTGAGATTACTTTTAATATATAACAGAATATCACTGTCAGACAAATACCTTGTTAAAAGACCGGTATAAAGATAATCAAGATGGGACTGATACAATTTTACAGGCAGTTTCTGCCAATCTCATATTAATCTTGAGAGCCTATATCGTAGTATTGCAAACGTCATATCTTCTAAGAGTATTTAGTTTTATCAAATGTATAAAAGAGAGATACAGCTGCTAAAAATCCGAGTTGCTAGAGGTGGGATTAGTGGGGAGGGTGGGATGGAACTACAGCACGAGCAAGCCACACATCATCACATTAATCCCTTCATGTTTTGTACATTATGGACGTAAACGCACAAACTTTCAGAAACAAGTTGGAGTGCTGGGGGAGTGTATCAAGTACAGAAATACTATGCCATATGTACAACTCGTATTTTAACAAGTTGACCATGTTAAGCATGAAAAGCCAGCACGTTTAACAGTGTAAAGAAATCAGAATGCACGACAGCATGATACCCAATCTTTAATCAAATGTAACATCAGCCATCAGGTAACAAAGCATATTTTGTAGTTTTACTGAGTGGTGTGTTTGTGTTCTAATTAAACTCTTTATAAAACACTTGGAAAGAATTCTATATTTTTAACCATTGTAATTACCAATGAGAGAACTCCATTATACAATACAATATTGTCCAATACAATACACAAAACTTCTACACATTTTACATTGTCGGTGTAATTCTGTGACGTTGTATCTCCATATTTTGTGATTTTTTGTCATTAATGATTATTATTAGTCATTCATTACACCGTGTCCACAATGGACGTGACCTGTTCTCAATGGGTTTGTCGTGCTGAGTGGTGTCTTATCATGGGTTCTAATGCGTTCTATTCTCTTTTATCATGACACAGTGTTATGTTGGTCACTACGTTTTGCAAGTGCTTGACAACAATCTTAAAAAAATACAGTGTTCGTATATTCAAGATTTCGGAAGGACAAGGACGGTATGAACCTTTAGGAATTTTTACAGTACATGTGTAAAGTGGTTTATACCGGTATTAAGAATGGGTTTTAGATGGGTGTGTTGATGTACATACTGTATCAATGTCTATTCAGACTTTAAGTTTACTAGAACCAGGCTTACGAATACATGGATACTAATGAGATCAAGCTGGATTGGGTTCATCACATTTTCTAGGTCAGGTACATAAACCACAAGTACTCTGAGGCTTTCACACTGGGAAACATCCTATAAATAGTTGCATTGATTCTAGATATAGGAAGCTAAAACTCTTAGTTAATTAGAGATTTGTTTAGTTTCTGCATGTTATATAAGGCTGAGTCTATTAAGCCACTCGTAGGCTGGAAGGAAAGAGTCTCTTTGAAAAGTGAGTCACTGAGTACCATAAGTTTCAGTTGGTCTTTCTGGGGGCATTAGAAAGAGAGGTGAGAATTTACTGTGCCGTGGAAAACCCTACAGAAAACACAAACATGAAGCGTTTTTCCCACTCTCGCACTCATTCTCTGCTCTCATGCTCGCAAGTCCATAACTCTTGCTCTCCCTCCTTTTATTTTTCTCTTTCTCTCCCTGTAAAATGTAGAGGAAAAGCAAACAAGAAAACTTGGGCCGTGGAGCAGCTGAGAGGACAACTGTCCTCCTGTTTCGTGTTCCAGCGACGGCCAAGTAAAACAGCATCGTTCCACTAGGAAATGGCAAGCCAAACAGAGCCGGCCATGAATCTGAGCTGCATGAATGTGAGGGTTTCTCCCCGCGTTCCCCAAAGGCTCAGCTGATTATAGAAGACTTCTGTAGCTAAGGACATTTCCCAAATGGTTTTAACAGTGCTTGGAATTAAATATTTGGTTAAATGCAATCAGTACAGTGTGTAACGTGTTATTAATACATTATAGCTGATCTGTTACAATTTTTCTTCTGCAATTTGTTGCGAATGCACAATGTGCGCAGACATGCTTCAGAGTCTCCAAAAAACTATTAATTTCTCTGAGGTCCTTGTGTAAAGTAGCCCAAGATTAGCCGATGGGTAAATATGTAATTTAGACCAATGCTCAACCAGATAAATCCTTGAATAACTTGAGGTTGTGTAAAGACCTAGCATGTTAGCCGCACATCTGTTCATGTGCGTGTGTATGTGTTGGCAGGGAGATAAAAGGCCGTGACCAGAGCAGAGTTAGTCTAGCGGGGGCGAGCAGAGAGAAGCTTGTGCATTAGTTAGTGGAATTATCTGGATAACTCCTCCGCCAGAGAAAGGTACAAACTCACAGTGGCAGGATTGGATAATGTTATTATCAGCATGATTGTAGCATAAGAGAGAGGCATTAATGTGGATCATTCAGCACTAAGAATTGCCATAAAATTACAGCATTATCTGCAGAGATGGGCGCTGGATATTAGCGATGGGGAAATGCCCAGGAAAGCAAAGCTTTGAACTAGCAGTTATTTCGGCTGCCAATTTGTAAACACGACCGTTATACGGCCAATTCCGCATCCACCTCAACCTTTTAACCACTGCCACAGATTGCTCGATTTAATTGTGCATAAACAGTGAGTACAGCTACTGTACGTCCCTTTATTTAAGTCGCGCAAATGGAAGTCTAGCCGTTGGCAAGGCTGACGTTATATCTGGGCTTTCCGAGCCCAACAGACGTCTCCCGAGTTCAGAGCATTGCAGAAATTCAGTACGCTACAGGTGCTTAGCACTCTAAAAAATCCAACTTGCTAAATGTTCTCCCTACACAGATAATAAAGTAACTTGAACATAGAATTTTTAGTTAAAGGAGTCAAATTATTGTTTGGCATATACTGAACAAAATTAGTCTAAACATGATTCTAACAAAGATTATTTCGTTGGCTGGACGTAGATTCTTGAGTGTTTGGTCGAAGTGTGTCAAAAGGTTTGCCCAAGATGCAAAACAGTGTAATTTGAACAAACAATATCGCAAGAGTTTGAAAGTTCCCAAGATGTATGCCAGCATGTTCAACTTTTTAGTGTTACAGTTCTTGCTGTCTTAATTTATGTTTAAATGTTGTTGTTACTGTTAGTAATCTGTTGTGTTTTTTTATTGATACCATGGTTGAGGTTTGTGTGATCAGTGTTGAGGTGTAAGTGCATGGCACAAAGCATAACCAGTATAAATGCATTTAACACAAACTGTTTAAACAGTGATTTGATCTAAAGCAGAAAACATGTACAATTTTAGCAAAAGACAATTGTATTAATTTAAATATTCAATCTCTAATCTCTATCCATGTTCAGCCAACAAAATTTTTTTTGTTCTGTTATTCATAAGGTCAACTTGACTATGTCTTGTTGAGTTACCTCAAGAACGTGCTTGTGATCATTTGCCTTATTATTTTAAGTTGACTCAAATATTTTTTTACAGTGTAGATGTCAGACTTGGGGTTTTCTACTTCATATTCAAGCCCTTGTCTGTTTGTGGATACACTGTAATATCTTCCATATTTCTTTATTTGCTGCTTTCTCGCCGTTCAGTGCCACCCAAACCTTTTTTCTGTTCCCGTCTACGTTCAACTATATTTTCCTCCGCACTGCTATTTCTTTAACTTGCAAATGCCTTTGAATGAGATAAATATACATTGTGCCATTGAACCCCTAGTGTGGGAGGTCTGAAGCTCCTCGGCGCAGGGAGGCGCAGACACCCGAGACGCGCCCGCACCGCATCCCAGGAACTCCACAAACGAAAATAGCTCAGAGATTTCCTCATTTCAGATTTGTCTGAGAGGATATTTGAATGCAAATGAATACGGCAGAGGGTGTTTTTGTTGCACGGAATTAGTGTTGTGAGGATGCTTTCTTCACCATTCTTCTCCATCTTTCTCTTTCACGTCCAAATGACTGCCATTAAGACAGGACAAACTCGAGCCAAACACAGGGCTCCACTTAATGCGATTTCCTCCAGAAGAGAAAGAAACAAAGGATGGAATGATTCATCCGGGAGAGAGGGAGACAAACCCATCATTCTGATGCTGTCCACCTCCAAACGATGTTTAGAACAAACCCTGCCCAATCATCTGAGGTTTTATTTTTGGATATGTGCGCACATAGACGCACACACATGCAGTCAGGGTGAACATCAAAGAGTTCTGTCAGAGGGAAATATCAAAAACGTAGATCCATTCTCATAATGCTGCTCTAGAACAGCATTATATTGCAAAATAATATTCAGTTCAATCATTTATATGACATGTTTATGGATATGATCTTACATATACTGTAAGAAATCTTAAGTATTATGTTAATAGAAAAGAGGCCCAGTAATCTGACAAGGCTTTGGCTAGTGTGCGAACACACGGAAGGCAAGAATATGTGTGTGTTTTCTGCAAGCAGGAGAGAGAGAGAAACAGTAAATGAGAGAGGAGAGAGAGAAGAACTGGTTTCTCTGGCAGAGATGTTTGCAATACCAGCTTTCAGCAGCCATATCGACAGAATTGAGTTTGACAGACTTGTTGAGTGGCGTTGATTGGCCCCGCTCCAGGGACACGCTAGAGCAAAAGACTGCGTATAACACCAAAGGCTGGAGAGCAGAAGGGGAGGATGCTGCGGCCGCACAGATTGGCCTTCCAAACAGCAGCGGTGAGAACATGAGATAAGACGGAGAGCGAAAGGAATGAGCGAAAGAAGAAATGGCCAAAACAGAGGTGTGAGGCCGGGCTGCCATCTGAGGAGGTGATGAAAATGCGGGCTGAGGGTGTTAATGTTAGCATGTGCATGCATAGTCACACATACACACACACACACACACACACAGCCAGTCTGTATATATCAGCAACATGCAGAAAAGCATCAGCAATAACACATTTCTTATGCTTTGGCTTCCAGACTTACACCAGCACCTGCACATAGATTTTTTTCACGGTTTGCTTAATAAAAGAAACAATCTGAGCCGCGTCGTGAATGGCAGACAAATATACATTATGATTGTTGTTTAAGTCTTTTTGTGACAAATCAGAGTAAACGTATAAACTGTTGTGATGAAATGTATTGTTGTTTTAATAAATGTACCTCTGTGTAATTCTGATTTTGAGGTAACCAGTCTTTTTAATCTACCTTCATGCACAAATTTAATCTTGGTGCTATGCCAAAGCATAACGCCTCCGCTTATTGATAAACTAACCAGTAATTGAGATTAATAAACGAGCTTTACATTTTTACCATATTGTGACGAAATCCAAATTATTAAAGGATCTCAAAACGAAACACTTGCAGGTTGGTATTAACATTTGCCACAGTGAAGTAAATGTCTGTTTATAGCATTGTCAACTGTGATTTCAGATGTTGGCAAGTGTTTGATTTGTGATCAGAAACATTGTGTAACATATTGACGCCTTGAAATAATAATGCTCTATCAGCAGTCTGAGCCATTTTGAGATAACAAGCTTCAACCCCGTGTCTACAACGGACGCAACAGGCGCAATGTGAAGATTTTTAAATATAATGGGTTCTAATGCATTCTATTGTCTTTTGTCATGGTGCAATGTAGACCAGTGTTGGGTAAGTTACTCTGAAAAAGTAACTTATTACTAGTTATTAATTTTCAATAGTGTAATTAGATTACTGTGCAAGTTACTCTCTCCAAAAACGATTACATTTTTTAAGTTTTTTTGAGTTCACCAGATGACACCTATGGATGACACCATACAACAGCTACAACATGACAATCATTTTGAAAAATATGGATTTGAGATTTTCATAAAAATTTAATAAATACCCCTCGTGTCGCGATCCCAATGCTCCAAGTCGCAATTAAACATCTAAAATGATCTTCATTTGTCTTCCTAAGCTTTCCTAATACAAACTGGATGCGTGTCCATCGGAAGCAAAGTCTGAGGTTTAGGTTTTAAAACATGCAACATATCAATGTATTATGAAGCGAATTGATCTCTAAAATAATTTTAAAATATCATCTGTGAACTACAGCGTCTGCGACTGAAACTTCTGATGAATATTAATCTCACCCAAGTGCCTTATTCACTTAGAAGGGCAGAGCTCTAGCTCAACAGCAGGGATGTGAGTCTATTCCACTCATACAACCTATTGTGCAGTTTGCGGTGAGGCATGACAGACTACCGAAGCTTCTCAAATTTAGCGGAGAACAGAGAAGATGCAAGGACGCACAATTGTAAGAAAATAATAAATATAATTTCAAGAACTTCAAGGCCCCTCACATACCAAGGCCCTATGTACTCAGTCACCCTTTCCCCCCCACTTGGGACGCCCCTGTGTGTAGATACACCATGTTGCACTTACTGTATTTGCATTCCGTTGTATTATAAAAAAAATATTAGACAATCTTTCTATTATGTTATGATTTTTATGTGTTAAGTATGTTTAAAAATGTAAGTTTCTCCAAATGTAATGATTTATAGTCTACACAACGTCTCCTCACCTGTTCTTTTCCTTCCTTCTACCACACAATTTTTTCATGTTTCTTCATTTTTGGTTTGAATAAAAAACAATATAATAATAATGATGAAATGGTTTAAGATTTAGGTATTTGTAATTATTTGTTTATGGAAAGTGAAGTATTAGACAGTATTAGAAAGTGTGAGAATTGTGCCAAAATGTCCGTTAAAACTACTTGATTAAAATAATCTTTTGAATATTCCTCCTTTCATATATCATTTAGCTGTTTTATCTGCTAGATAAAAAACATTTAAGCGATGTTTTATATTATATTTTATAATGTATATTTTATAAATACATATAAAACACAAACCTAAATAAACTGCTAAAAATGTAACACAATGAAAAACGCTGTCAGTTTTACTTCAAAACAAGGACAATTGTAATGTAACAGTAGCCTTACAATAATGAACACGTAAATGAGAGTCGGCTGTGACTGTTTTGCGGGCTGTGCACGGTATTCTGTCCTGTGGGCTCATGGGATAGAGAAGTATCCCAAGTTTCCGTCGCTGAGTGCTTCGAAATCTGGGTGTAACCGGTAGGCCATCTGGGAATTTCTCTCCTACTCTTTTATGAATACTGATGTTTCGGACATACTTCTCTGTTCACATACTGTTTTCTCTTACTACATAGTAGGTGAATAAGTGTATTCGGCTACATTCGTATATGCACGTCCGAGAAAAAGTCCACCAACTGGATATTTCTCGACTACTGTTTTATGAATACTTACGATTCGAAAATACTATTCGTTCTTTTATAGTTTTTTGCTTCTATATAGAATGAAAGTGTGGGATTTCGAACGCAACCTATATGTGCTCACAGGGATCGAACCCATGATATTTGTGATGCTATGAACTACAGAAACACAAATGCAGGGTTGATACTAATTTGCATATCAGCATCACCGGAAGATCCCCCTTCATATTAGTTGGACCTGTGGCAGTTAGTTAACTATATATATTTGCATTCATATAATATTTACTTTGTTTTAAGTGGGAAATAAAGATTCTAATGTGGCCTGCATGCGTCCCCCCATACAGTCATCATCAAGTGTCAAAAAACCTGAAACAACTGTCAACTGAATGACACAAAATGCTGCAAGTGTAGTAAACAAACACCTCAGAGGTTCAAAGGCCATCAGTTAAAACTGCCTGATGGAAGCAAGGGACTCTTCTCTCCTGTGAATATGTTGGGGTTAAGGATGGTCCTCTCTCTAAGATCAGTGTTTAACGTACACAGTGGCTGCCTGGGATGGCCATTGATGAATGACAGTGTTCAGGGCCAAATCCCACTGCTGGCCGATAGAATGCGCAGTTTGGGTACTTAGCACATACGGGCCAGAGGTTCTCAGAGTCCACGGCTCAGGCCCTGCAGCCTGCCACTCTAATGATTCCCTAGACTCCAGCTGCTGGCCCCTTTAGCCCTGACCATTCATTAGAGCAGAGAGAGAGAGAGAGCGAGAGAAAATGAGTGAGTGTGACAAAGAAAGAATAGAGCAGCTTACGGCAGTCTCTCACACGACCGTTTTCTGCCGCATTTAAATTCTTCATCCTCTGCTATCGCTCTGAGGATGCTCGCCCCCTGGGGCTGCCCACAGAGCCTGTGAAGTCCACACACACTCTATTATCTGAACAGTGCGTGCGTGTGTCTCCAAGCATTCTGCAGGACGCTGGAGCCATTTAAACACACACACCTGCTGGTCGGCAGCAAAAACCAGACATGCTTTTATCTCTGGTGTGTCGTTAACAGAGGGTCACAGATTAGCAGAGCAAAGTGCGTAACCTGAATAAATACACATACCTGAGCCTGGCCTGTACACAAGTTTCTATAAAATAATTGTACATCAAAAACCGAATCGGTTGTGATAGTTTGTGGTCTAATTCAAAGCCAGATTAGCTGACTTAAAGCGATGCTGAAGACCCTGTAAACTGGTGCTGCCTAGACTGGCACACCATCCTTTAGAGCCCGGCCTTAATGATTTCTAATGCGGCTAAATGCTCTGGCGCCACGAAAACCCGCTTTGCGCTGGGGACCAGCAACTCTCCCTTCGCCTGTTTCCCTTTGTTGATTTTAGCGAGACAACAACAGAGTTGGCTTATCTCAGCACCAGGCCTTCACCAGGGGGAGTCTCCCAAAAGCCCAAAGCCCCAGCGTCTTATTAGAGACGCTTATAATGTTTGTCTGTTCTTCGTTTTAGCCCCTTACACATGCACACACACATAGATACGCATCCTCTGTGTGCTCTACTCGAAGCTGTAAGCCTCTGTCCCACACACTCTTTGGGAAAAAAAGAACATCAGGGGCTCGTGTACATCATAATCAAACCGTTTGTTTGTCTTAGGGAGTAGTTTTCAGACAATACATTACGGCTGTCCACTGCAAGCACTGCAACATTTCGACATGCAAAACCCCAGAAACCTATGAAAAATGTAAGCCATTTAGTCATTATTTCATGCAATCTTTTATCGCAATATTGAACTCCTGTGAATTGAAAATAGAATCATTAAGTCAGCGAGATGAACCAGAAAAACAAATCTTTTTGGAAGTGATGTGGTCTGATACGATTGCTGAGTGACACCATGACTCACTAAACTAATGATCCCGTTGCATTGGTCATCAAGGCCAATTTAAAGAGATTTCACTCAAAAATGAAAATTCTGTCATTATTTACTCATCCAGACGTTGTTTCAAACCTGTATACAAGTATTTGTTCTTTCAAACACAAAATAAGAAATTTTAAAGAATTGATGAAAACAACCAGTTCTGGGGTACCTTTGACTACCATTTGAATGTAAATTTGTCAGTTGCCAACATTTCTCCAAAATATATTTCTTTGTGGTGAACCGAACAAATACATTTTAGATTTGGAACAACTTGAGGGTAATTCATGACAAAGATTTCATATTTTTTACTGTAAAAAATACACAATGTTTTACAGTATTTTACTGTTATTTTTTATAGATTTTTCTATTATATAAAAAAAATGTAATTCTACGAAATGTTATTTTTGAAATATGGTCAACAATTTTCAAATTAGAGAAAAAGAAAAACAACATGGAAAAACATATAATTTTACTGGATACTTTTAGTGAAACTTTTTACAATGTGAACTGACCATATCATTAAATAGATACAATTTCAGTTTGGTCTTCACACAAGCTACCGTATGGCTTCTGAAGATGAAAGAAAAATAAGCATGAAGTAAGTTTTACCTCTTATGAAAGTACGTAATTTAGACATTAGTACTGTAAAAAAAAAATATTAAGAAAGTCATTTTGTAGGGCATTTTTTGGGTGAACTGTTACAGTACGGTAAAAAAATAATCCTAATCTACACAATGTCGCAACACAATGTTAGGGCAGAGATGCATTATCACAGTGACTTTGAATCTGTCTGTTATGGAAAAGATCCACAGGCGTGTTTTCCGAGTCGGAGCTCTTCCTTCATCGCGTGGCCTGATTCTCCCATTCTCTCTCATTCCACTATGGACCTGCGATAAGATCAGTTCTTTCTTTTCCGTCTCTCCTCCGTGTCTCGCAGGAGAGCCCTCCAGCCCTCAGCCAGCCCTGCATTTATGAAGCCTCTGTTTATTTGTTTTTCTTTTAGTTCTGGGATTAATTATCGCCATATGTCTGGTTTAAAAAAATAAAGGATTTACCAAGACTGGCTTGTTGTGATTCCATCTTGGTTATGTTCAAATCTATGTTTTATTCTCTTGCAAAACTGAAAAGGAGTTCCCATGGTTCGGTCAACACACGGATTTATAACGGTAATCAAAACTGTTCTACTTACTGTTTTGGTTTACTTTCATGTATCTAAACAACGATAAAGACCACAGTATGGTCTTTGACACTTGCTGTCGGAAGCTTGGATACAACAACGAACCTCCTTTCGACCTTAAAATAATCTCTCTAAAATTCAACTCTTAACTGTACGAATTTGACTGCCGTTGCTACCTAAGCAGCCTTCTATTGGCTGAAATCACACTTGTAACTTTGTTAAGGGAGTTGGGTTCACAAGCTCCGCCCATCACCTGCTTTACTGCATACGTCATGCTTTACAAACAAATAGGCTCTGTTACTTACGGCTCGTTGTTGCTTTAACCATGCCATTTCAAAGTTTGTTTGAGATAAGATTTATAAAAGTTTCAACTTATATTTTTTTAATTAAACGTTTTTATTTAAAATAAACGTATTTAAATGGAACGGATAAAGAAGAAAAATAAAGAAGTTTATTAAATAGCTACAAAAATGTATGTGACTCAAAACCTTTGACTGGTATTGTAAGCACAAGCTAGTATTCTTTGCAAATCCTTGTCAGCCTGTTGCAACACACCCACAGCAGGCACTGTGACCTTGCTTACAGCACGAGTCAGGCTTCGGTGCAAATGTATGGGTTGTTTGCATGATGCTGCAATGAGCCGAAAGTGTATGCCGGTCTCATCAGTGAGAACAGCCAATCAAATGCTGTCGTTGAATCCGAATGCGGCTCTCTGTCGGGGTCCACTCCTCACCTCATTTTTCACTCGGCTGGCAAAGGGCCCTGGAAGTTTCTCTCAGAGTGTTAATGAGTACAGAGAAAATGTTGCGCAAGAAAAGTTGCGATCACCATCTCTGATATATGCTAAGTATTTTTTAAGGTCATTCTTAGACCTTGGGTTTTTGATTAAGGCAGCCGCGAGAAGAAAATTCACGACGAACCGTTCCCTGTAAGGCTCAGAGAGAGGTAACAACATTCAGTAAAATATATGATTAATGACTACAAACAGCAACCAAACTTATTCTAGGGAAAATAATGAGATTTTACCAAGTATCTAACTGCTTTGACCTGCAACGAGAGAATTACAATGCAGCATTACTGAACTCCACAAGAAACCTTGTAATTTGTAATATTCATAACACCATTTATTACAAATATCTAACCTTACAGTACAGTATTTTTATTTAACTGTCTACTTGATAAAATATGCAACCAAAAATACCATGATGCTGTGTAATAGTTAAAAATCATATTAACAATAATCAAGGATGAAAAGAGAATGAAAACTAAAGCTGTTTAGGTCCTAGAATGTTTGACTTATTATAATAAAATGGTTGCTGAGGAGGTCTGGCTGTGTTTGACTCCGTAAGTTTAGGATTAGGTATTCGGCTCTGTTTCCTTGGTAATGACATGCCTGCCCGCACTGTTCTCTCCCCAGCTTTATTTCAATAAGAAATCATCCATTATTTAGCTCCGAGCCCCTCTGCCCGTGCCCTCCCCACAAACATCGGGGCACCCCGCTGATCTACTCTTCAAGGACGAACGTGGAGAAAAGAAGGAAGAAACCAACTCAGCCACCAAGAGTTCTCAGAAGCAAAAGCGTACAACAGAAAAAAAAACATTCTTCTGGAAAAGACACAGAGTAACGTGTGACCCAAATATACATCGCTTTGTACTCCAGTTCAAAGTACTCTGTCCTTTAGTGTGAAAAAAGTCCTGAGAAAAACAACAATGAATAAATCATACTTCAACAAGAGCTTCCTCCTTCTCTCCTCTTTAAACCGCTTTCTTGGCCTTTTTTTTCAACTACGCTTTGTGTTTTGACTTGAGCGTTTGATGAAGTCCATTCTTGAGGACGATTTGATGTGAACTGACAAGTGCACCAGAATCAAGTGAATGATATTCTGAAAGGATTTGGCATTAGCTATACTGTGCAATCTGTAGATGACATAACATAAAATATAATCAGGGAGACGATCGTAACAAATACGATAATCATGTGGCGTACACAAAACAAACAAATTACAAAACATTTATAATAAAATATAAAAATCACAGAAATTTCAAGAGAAAATTAAGAAATATAAACTGAAATGCATCAGGATAATAGGATATTGAATGAAATGATTATACTGGTTATGAAAGTAGTTCATTTTCTTGGCACAGTGAACCGAGAATCAGAATGAATTTTTTAAGAAGTGAGGATAAGCCTATTCATTATGTAATCATGTGTATGAGGAATAATCTGGAGAATCTATTTTAAAGTATAATACATTCTAGACCTCTATGTCTTGAGAAAAAAGTAACTTTCGTGTCACAAAATAAAACCAAAATTGTTTCTTGACTTAAATACTTTTCATTTGCCCTTAATTTAATTATATATCATTATAATGACCTTATTAAACACAAAAAGCAAGAATGGAGTTTGGGGATGTTTCTACGGAAGTCCTCTCCTACATTTGACAAAATTAACTTTTAGCTGATATTTGCATTCTCTGTCTTTCTCTACTGATGGTAAATCCTACACTACACATTTTAGGCCAGTGTCTTGTCGTATAAAAAACTTGAATTCATCCCTGTAATACAACTGCTTTTGACTAGCAATAGCACAATAGCAAGTATTCAAATTATGTGTTATGGTTTGCAATAAACAAAAAAAATTGGCTCTCTAAATATTTTGGGGCGGTTTCCCAGACAGGGATTAGTTTAAACCAGGACTAGGATTTAGTTTAATTAGAAAATGTAAGTAGTTTTAACAAAGGTGCCTTACAAAAATGCCTTTCTTGTATTTAGACAAAACCCAAAGGCACTGATGTATTTTCAAGATATGTCAGTACGAGTTGTTTTCAGTTTGGACAGCTCTTACATTTATCTTAGTCTAGGACGAGTCTAATCTCTGTCCTGGAAACCACTTTTGTAGCGGTGTCCTAAACCATCGTGGACATAGGACATTGTGTGGGCTACCTGTTGTTTGCCCAAACCTTTGGAATAGTAAATACGAGATGTTTTGAGAGCCTTGGTCTCATGCTGGACCCTGGTCTACATAAACAACCTGAATTTTGCTGTTTTCCACTGAATAGAAATCAATATAGCAGAGCCCGTCCAGTATAATTTTGACATGTTGCAGTGCGATTCAATTCCTTACAGCTCACTGAACAATTCAATATTTAGGCTATATTCATATATATTATTTAGATGTTCAAACATTTGACATTGCAAAATTACATTTGTTGATTTTATTTTACTTTAAAACTTTTTAAGACCCAAAACTTTGTAATGCGGCAGTCCCTAATAACTGAACTGTCTTCTCATGGCTCAACGGTTGTAACAGTAGAAGTGTTGATCGTAGTAACTTCACGGCGGTTATCTTTTACAAATTTATCGAAATGTTCCTCTTTGTTTTTCGTTTTGTTCCTTTTTTTCGCCCCCCTCGACCCGTTTTGACGAAATCGTTCACGCACTCATGCTTCAGCCTCAGAGTGAGCAACTACGTACATGGAGCGAGCACGCGTGTACATACGGACATATCGAAATTAATTATACAATGTTATTCATTTTTTCTTGTGTTCTAAAATTATAGATAGACGAAGACAGATCAGAAATTACATTTTTCTGGGTGAGAACTAAAATATTTTTCAGGTCAGGTGCGAGGCCCTGTGCGGTCGCACACCTGGCACAGCCCTTACGACGCCTCTGAGCAGCAAGAGCTACTGGCAGACTCAGGTCCTGGCAGTTAAGTAAATTAGAATAACAACATAACAAAATCCAGAACTACACAAATAAAAAACATATTAACATTAGGAACAACTATCACTTCTTAATCGCATCATACATTCATCATTTTACTAATTCTACCAGTTCTACAGGAACGTCAGCAATGTTGTTGTTGATAAACTGAGAGAAAAACTCACAGGGACTTTTTAGGTATTAAAAGAAAATGTCTTTGAAATATTCCCATTGGAGTTTTGCTGAAAATAATAACACTAGTTATTACTAGCAATAAATAATATACCAAACATGCAGGACATCCACAGCTAACAATGCCCTGCCCTGACGGTGTGATCCCTAGGGCCTCTCTTAATGTGTAAAATAAAAGTCATGTTCAGAAACTGATGAGTAACGGGACATACAGGCAATTGAATTGAGTTAAATTCCTGCCAAACCAATATAAATATTTTTCAGTAGCAAAGTTGGTTTATCTTTGAACTTTTAATATGTGTTCTATTTATTTAGTAATTTCTATTTTACATTGTTATTTTTTTAACAACTCCATTTCTTGCTTAATTACAAAAACAGGAGTACACAATTGTATTGCCTGTACTAAATCAAATGTAAGGTTCAGAATGTTTTTATATGTTTGTATATTTCTTCATGTTCTACACATAAATCTAATAAACCATTATTATTTGACATCTGACCCCTTCATTTCCTTTTCTGTATTCTTTAAAAATGGGCACCTAAAACAAAAATAAGATTTTTTTGAAGGGTCAAGAGGGGATCGCAGATTGAAATATTATAACTACTATCACAGAGAATGATTTGTGGATTAATTCTTTTTTAATGATGTAAAGAGCAATACATTAATTATTCTGGATCATACATCAATGCTACTGAAATCATCTTTGCCTCCTGGACCTAGAATTGTCTCTACCCCATTAATGATGGCTCTGGATTTGTGTCAAACAGAAAGCTGAAAGGGACATTGTAGAAACACAAGAATAAAGGCATGCCTACATTGCAGCATAAAACGAAGGCAAAAACTGCATTGCCTAACAGAATGCATCAAAATAAAAACAAGGAGTTATTTAATAGAAACAAATCAGTACAGTACAGGCAGTAGTCATCTATTCTGTACTGTTTTGATCAATGCCATATCTGCAAACAGTTGATCTCCTGACTCTGGATCAATAATTTCAATTAATAACTTAATCATGCTACTAAAAGACTGTTCATGTAATGTCATGTAAAAACTCTAATGCTTACAATATATCACGCAAGTGATATAAGTATAAATACTTATAAATAAAAATGCAGAAAACACCACAAGTAGAAATATGCCATCTTTCAATACGCCATGTTCGTAACTGGTTAACATTGATTTTGGCAATATGACAAAAGCTCCCAATGCCCCAGAAGTTTAGCTGCTCATACATTCTGTGTACACTATAAAACATGATTGTTACAAGTGATTTGTGCAAAAAAAAAATATTTGTGTAAAATCAAAACTGTGTTCTATTTAATGTTGCTAAGAACTGCTTAAACTGGATTGCAGGTGGTTAGTAGAAACATACATTTTTTGTTTAATATTATTATTTGTCCATACCTCCCATGAACCTTTCAAAAGCAACATGGTTGGCTTTAAACACCCTTATTAGCGCCAATCAATTGTCTCATAAGTGTTGGTGCCCGGAGAGGAGTTAAGGTGATGTTGTGGTGCAGGTCAGTCCAGGTTGGAGAGAGGGAAATATTACGCAGAGATGATGATGTGAAGAGCACAGAAAGGTTGTGTTGTCTACGCTGTGATTTGGCCAAACGAAACGGAAAAGAGAGCTAGTTGGAAAGGGCCTCTTCACAAGTCAAACACCTCATCTCTCTCTCGCTCCCATTGTGTGTGTACCTGCATTAGAGTTTTGAACATGGCAGTGATCGTCTCCCCTTCACTGCCTTTGAAAGCACTCAGGAACTTGCTCTCATTCAGAGGTCCTTTCCATCGCTGTTAAGCAGGCTCGTGCACAGACTCTCCATAAAGCCATGACCCAGGCTTTTAAGCGCCCGCTCTGGGAGTTATTAGCCCCCCATCCCCTCTCTTAAACGCTCTGTCACCGGTGCATGGATCCACAGCAGGTGGACCCACAGCTGGAGAAGAGGAGAGAGATCACGCTGCCATTTGACCTCTGAGCCACATGTGGATTTCCAGTACGTGAAACTCACTCAGAAGTGCTCAGCTTGGATGTGTACTCTAGTGCTCTAGTGAGATGTTAGAAAAACTATGGTTTAAAATATCACAATAGGACTGATTGGTATATTTGGGCACTGGCTAAATGTTTCAAGCTTGCGAGTGTTGCGTACGACCACGAAAATTCCAACCATCTTTTTTTGTCAACATTTTTTGTAATTCTTCTAGTTCGAGCAGGTGGGGGAGGCGTGTTAACTTTCATTCCGTACCCTCGAACGGCATCTTGTTTTATGTCCTAAAGTTCCAGTCTGTTCACCCCGAAGCTATATTAACTAATTTGCATGGAGAGTTTGTCAAACGAACAGATGAAAGATAAGCGAGATAAGAGATAATGAAAGACAATGCTGATAAACGACAACAAACAGGACGAGGGGCCGCCGGGACGGTCCGCTTGCGACCGTGCGGTGAGGGTGTCATCTGTTCTCTGTTTGTTAACAAAAACCTAATTAATCACACTTTCAAAGGGGACAGGACTGTCCTCTACCCTCCTTTATTCATTTAACCGGTCTGCAGACGAAGCACCCAGCACAGTCCTCCGATTAGAATAATAATGAAAATCAACAACTGTGCGTGCCATTTTATGCACACTTTTTGTGTTTCGGAGTCTACTCGGAGAGACAGGTACAACGTTTCGGTGATGTGTGTGTGCGCACGTTCGGCTGTAAGAAATGACAGCCAGGCCTGGTTCTGTCTCTTCCTGTATCGCTGGGCTCTAATCCACGCCCTGCGCCTCCCTCTAATTAACACCAAATTACATGCAAATTTCACCAAATAAATGAGTTTTAACTACTTGACAACCTGTCAGCCTTAGAATATTGAGCCATCCTGACGGCTAGATAAACAATCAACAATAATCACTCTATGCAAATTTGATATTTCCTACACAATTATCAAAAGAGGAAAAAAAGCCCCTAAAAATATCCAGACACAAAGGCAGCTGGCATTTGTTCAGGTTCCGCACAGATACGAATGCAAATGAAAAATTCTTTAGGATGTAATTGATTCAAACGACGCTCACCCCTCTGCCTTTTTTATTGTTCCTTTCTTTTTTCCTCTCTCGTGTGTGTTTGTTCTATCTCTCTTTCTTTCTCTCTGCAGCTTCAATACGCCGGGATAATGGCCAGTGTGGATGAGTGAATAAACGGGGGAAGAAAAAAAACAAGCAGACAAGAAGAATGAGAGACCCTTTAGGGGTTCTCTCATTTCATCTTTCAGGCGGTGAGTGATTGGAGAAGCAATAATATGTGCTTATTAACTGCTTTTGAAATGAATATGTAGCGACGCGGGCAGACCGAGTGAGTTCCCAGCCCAAACCGTAGCACTGAAGATCACAGCCAAATCCTCTCTCCCTCCGGTTAGGACTGATAACAAAAAATCTGGTTGTTTAAGGACAAAAAATGCAGGGCTTTCCTGAGAGCTCAGGACTGTGGAATACTCTCTTGTCTCTGTGGCGTGCTGATGAAGGAGGGTGTTATCGGAGCAAGAGGACGTAAGCTAGGTGGGAGGGGGGTCATCTCTACCTCTGTGCCCTGATCATAACATCCATTAGTGTGTTAAACACTGGTCCTCGGCTGCTGGTGTTCCCCTCTTTATTTATCAATGACACCCTATTCCCAGTGCATCAATGCGGTGTCAGGTGTATCTCTCTTACTCTCTCCCTACCCATTACTGTTCCTATTTATACCCTTATATAACAGCATTGTAGGCCTCTCTCTGAACATAACATGAGACAGCATTCGACAGATTTACTTATAAAGAAACTTGCTAGGCTATCACTTCAGGTTAAAGACGTACTAGGTGCACTCAGTCATTTTTATGTTGCACAGGCAGTTGACTCCGACGTACCGATGTAACTGTAGAAATGCACTATTCACAGTCAGTCATGATCCTTTTATTCTGCGAGCGGAAGTGTCCAGTTTCAGGTGGGTTATCAAGATAAAGCAGGTGGTATTCGACTGGCCTCGGGATCTCAACACGTGAGCCCCCATGAGTCGACTCACTTAAATGTAAAATAAAACGTTTAACAGGCTACATTCATGGCTATGTAAATGCATGGATATAAACATGTTCCAAAAGTACTGTTCATTTGTGCATGTCTAAGAAATAATTTCAGAGACAACGGAAGTAACAGTTTGTCTTCTTATCATTCCTTTTAACATGTGCAAAAAGAGAAAAAGATACAGAATGCAAACTATTTGGATTTCTTTCATATTTAACAATCACACACCGCAATTGTTTGTTCGTGATCTTAAAGTTAGCCTGCAGGATATTTTACAATTTTTATTTCAGCCTAATGTGGCCGTCATTCTCTATCCCTCTCTTCTCTTATTTACACATCTCGTTCCCATCAACACCTCTTCCTTGCACCTGAAAACTCTTCATCACTCTCTACTCTTCTCCTCCTCACACCTGCACCTGCCTCACTCTCTTGCCTGATTTTTATTCCTCCCTCACACCTTGAAGAGTTCTCTCCATCGCCACGCACTTCACTCCACTGGGTTCAAACGACTTTTAAAGGCAGGGGATGCGAGGACCGTCACCGTGGCGATGTGGCATCCCTAAAGGCCTATGCATAAACATGCCAGAGTGCTACTCTTAAACGAGCGCGCATTCACAACAGGACACATACCAGATGAGAGGGCAGGGGGGTGGAGGGAGAGAGAGAGAAGTCTAGGCATGGCAGATGAGGGGTATTATCAATCATGGGCTGCTCTATTAATTCCATCAAGGCCTTGGCACCTGGTGACATTATGACACGCCATGGGCCAGGCAGCGTCCCTGAGGTGGCTACATCATGCACAGCTTTTGAAATGCTAATGGCAGCGTAACCTTAAACAGCGTGGCGAATTATCTCCTCGCCTTCAAGTCGAGCACCTTTTACCTTCTCCCCTGCTCCTCTTCCACCGCCTTCCCCCCGAACGTCCCTCCCCACCCACCTCCGGCTGCCTGACCCTGCTGGCAGACAGACAGCGCTTTAGGAAGAGTTTGATAAAGGACAGGGGATACAGAGGAAATACGACAGAAGAAAAGGAGAGAGGTCGACCCTTCCTGCAGAGCTGGAGATACTGACACTGCTGATGGTGGGCAGTATGTGAGTGTGTGTGTGTTTGTCCGTACGTGCGGATGCGATGACGCCCTTAATGAAGGACGTGTCCGCGCGCTGGAGGTGGGTTGTCATTCCCTCTGGTCACTAGCCTGTCTGTAATTATTTTTGACTTGTGAAGGTGACTGTGACACAGGATGGGCTAACACACACACAAACCAACACGCACACACACGAATGTGCATTTTACTGCCTGTTTCACAAGATCTAAGTACAGATGTACTTACGTGAACCCAGTTTAAATATAATCACATGTGTGTGGATTTTGCCTTAAAAGTGACAGAATTTATTTGCTCGAACTACGAAAGCACAATGCACTCAATTCATCAAACACTTGCAGAAGGTTTGACACCTGGTCTGGTGTGAATCTGTTGGTGTCGATTAAGAAGTGAGCACTATTCATTAAATGAGACAAATTAAATAAGATGTAAAAACACACACACATTAACATACGGTGGGGTTCAAAAGTCTGAGGCCACATTTCAAATCTTTTTCTTGAAGACTTTTTTTGTCATGTGAATGTGCAAATAAAGTGATGATTAGGATGGAAAAGGAAGAAGAAATATTTCATTTGGTGCTATTTCCAGGTTTCGAATCCAAGAAAAAGCACACGTTTGCATTTTACCTCAGATTTCCTTTCTTTCACTGAAGCTAACAAAATGCTCTTTGGAAAGTTCTCAGATCACGCTGGGGTCGCATGGATCATTAGGTCTTGCACAAACTAGTGGAGTCCATGCCAGCATGCTGTTTTTAAAGCAAAAGCAGACCTACTAAATCTAAAGAAATTCTGAAATTAATTTATTTTTCAACTAAATATTATATTTCAATCGCTATACTAATGAGACAATTTGACATGAAACATTTTGTATTAAATTAGAAAAGAATGCAGACTTTCAATGTTCAACATTTTCGGCTTAAATACTGGCTGAAATAAACAAACCATTGTTCAGTAGGTTGGAATTCGCAATATGCATTTTGACAGAAAGATCTAGGTCTGTATAAAAGAAGGGATACAGCCAAATGGATTCTCAAAAACAACTAGACCCACCTCTTTAAAGGACTTTAAAGGAAATTATGTCATGAATTCCTCACTCTCTAGTTGTTACAAACCTATATATTTCCTAACCTATACATTTCTTTGTTTGGTTAAGCACAGAGAAAAATATTTGGATGAATGCTTTTAACCAAACAGTCCTTGAACTCCAAGGACCACCATATAGGCATGGGCTGGTATAAGATGTTTGTGGTATAACCTTCATCAAAAATACCACGGTTTCTTGGGATTACGGTATTGCTATTACAACACCAGAATTTGTTATTTCCAATTGTCTGAGTATACAAAAAACTACTTTTCAACTGGACAAAATACATTTAATTTTGAACCAACATATAGAACATGTGTGTCAGGAAAAATATTTTTTACATAAACATCAAACATTGAATTACATGATTGAATTATCAATTTTTCTGTAAACACAGCTCATACCTTTGAAAAGGTATTACAGGAAGTTGTAGTGGTTTTTAAAGCCTTGGTACAGAATACCTTGAAACCCATGCCTACTTCCATAGCAATGGTAGTCAAAAGTGAAGAAACCACCATGTCCCTCGAGTTGATTTCTGTTGAAATCAATGGGTTTACAGCCTAGCATAACAAGGTCTACTCTGTTGGTGTTCGTGAATTGTTAACACTTGTTTGCAGTTTAATGTCCTGAATTTTCCCTGTGAACATCTACTATGTGACTCTGGAAGAAAACAGTTAGCCTCATAAGTGGCTGCTGTTATGATCACAGGCAGATGGAGTTGATTGCTAAATCAAAAAAGCAATACCGCTCCCAATAAGTCACAACTCAGACCCCCTGTTTTTGATTGCAAACCAATCATAAAGGCCTCTAATTTCGCTCTGCCGTAGAAATCCCATCCCAACGAAGCCTCTCTCGGTATCCAAATCTAAAAGCATTGTCAGTTGAGAAAACAATTCCAAAACAAGCCACCTCAGAGCTGAAAACCCATCCCGGGAGAACATTCATCTTCAACTGTGTCTCAAGTCCAAATCTCTGTTTTGATTGCAGAATGTGACAATACATACTCTCCTTAAGAGATTTCCATCTCTTTCTCTTTCTCTCTCTCTGTGTCTTTACTCTCCGTGTTTACAGCCACTTGGAGGAATGGTTGTGATTATCATCATCAGTGGAGATGCAAAGCCGTGTAGTGACAAGCAATCTGTCTCCCGAGCAGCCCCTCATATGAATCCTGCAGCCGTGTTGACTGAACGTGCCGTGCCACCAGTGCAGACGAGCCCACTAGAGGCGTAATAGCGTTTCAAGTGTTTCTGCCACTCAAGCCGAATCCGCCCACTGAAGAACATTAACGTCAACAGCAAACAGCTGCATGCATGCCAGACGAGCATTTAAATGCAGAAGAGAAACATTGCTTTAGCTTTAGCCTGACTAACTAATCTTCAAATTAGAAACGTGCTGAAAGCTGCCGGTATGTTGTAGTGAAAGCTTCACTTGAAGCTAGGCAGATTTTTGTCACGATAGAAGTACCGCATGACTTTTAATCTTTTGAGATCAATAAAGCCGGTCAGTTTGACTTGTGGCAATAAAAACCTCACTAACATTGAAGTATGGTATGTAGCTTTTAAATCAAATTAACGGCAACTAGGGATGACTGTGTGGAGGTTAAGCCGTTTATGCCTGACACATTTGCTCTGGGGTAAACCACTGCAAAAAAACAATTTTTCAACAGCAAGTAGTAAAATTATTAGATCAACAATAAACTACAGAAAGTATTTCCATCCGCTCACAGTAAAATTATATTTAATTGTATTGTATTGATAATAACAATTTACAAAAAAGATTTTACAATGTGAGAATCAACACAATCTATACAACATATTTTTTCTATAATCTTACATTTTTATTATAATTTATTATTTACGTCATACAAATTCTTACGAATTAGCCAAGGTGTAAAAGAGTTACAAGATTTACTAATTCCTGTGAGATCAAGCTGCATAGTCGTACTGTGTGTAAGCCATACAAATACTCCTAATGCTTCCTAAACAAAATATATCTGTGTGGTTAGTTTCATACCAAAATTTGATGTGTAAACCAAAAATGTAATTTAATGTTTTTGCCACGCCCCTACCAGTGTTAAACCAAACCTACGCCCCTGAAATGTATTGCTAAAGCAAACTACAGGCTAATGCATTCAATACACTTTTTTTGTAAATGAAGGGATACAGGAGATTTGTGAAAGAAGAAGCTGTGTGTGTGTTGTTCTGAACTTGGTCAAATACAGACTTTTTGGTGGGGGGGACATCCCTGGCCAGCATAATTAGCTTGCAAAGACCCTGAATGTCATGGATACCAGCTGCTTTTGATCCACGTGTCTTCCGCAGTATCTCTGCTCTGTGGCCACGCTCTCAGCCTCCCTTGTTAGGGCTTAGAACAGTTAATCCAGTAGTACAATCCTCTGCCATTCCAATCCTGACGCCTGGATGAAAGATTTACACATTTTCACCTTGTTCTCTGAGTCTTTCCCCTCTCTCTCTCTCTCTCTCTCTCTCTCTCTCTCTTTGTCTCTCACCTTCCTTGTGATGATTATTTTAAAAGCAGAGATTTTTGTGTTTGCTTCGCCTGCTTAACCAGAACAAAGCGCCTGTAGAACTAGGAGAGAAGATCAGAGTTCTTCTTCAAAGTTCCCCTCACCTGGGTGAGAACCTGCAGAGGCACTCTCAGAGCCGACCATATTGTCAGTGTAGCTTTGAATCTGACTAGTGTTATAACTACAGACACAGTAGCATTAAGATGCTACTGCTATTGCTTACTGCGGTTACATTGATGTTGACGTTATACCAGAAAGCTACTATGTCTGTCAATCACATTAATTTTTAAAGCACATTTAAAAACCACAGCTGTTGGCCAAAGTGGTGTACAATATTTAAGCCTACGACAAAACACAAAAGTAAACATAGAACACAGCGACAGATAGTACTCAACAGTTATGCCACTGCGCTTACTTATGACCATATGCAACCATAAATAAATTCGTTTTGAGAATAGACTTAAAATCAGTTGGTGCAGTTCTTATATATGGTGGCAAAATGTTCCATAGCTGTGGAGCAGCCACTGAAAAGGCACAATCTCCTTTCGATTTCAAGCGTGTCCTTGGAACAGTTAACTGAAGACTACTAGTTGATCTACTAGTTCCCTGGAGACATTACAGTGGAACAGAAGGAGATTGGAGATATATGACGGAGCCATTCCATGCAAACCCTTATAAACATACAACAATGTTTTCAAATGGATACAATATTTAACTGTTCCCTGCTAACAATTGAACGGCAGCATTTTGAATAAGTTGAAGACAAGACAATACTTGACTGTGAAACAAAAAGTACAATTCATTACAATAATCTAATCTGGATGACACAAAAGCATGAATTACAGACTCAATGTCTCTTAACGTAAAAAATGACTTAATGTTGCAATATTCTTAAACTAACCACAGCATCGAATTGTTGAATGTTTATCAAAAGTCAAAGAAGAATCAAAGGTAATGAAAAAGTTTCAGACATGCGATTACCAAATAGTGGTCCCAGTTTACTGACCACAACCTCTGTAGAAGCAGGGAAGCCAAACAATCAGACCTCAGTCTTAGACTCATTTATCTGGGAATTTGGCAGACATCCACTGTTTAACCTCTCTCAGACAATCAAACAGATTGACTATGGTAAAATTGGTCAAAGGTCCAGTGTATGAAATACGAGGTTGTCAATTCCAACCAACGAGTGAGCACTCCTCCCTTTCGAAGGACTACTGTGGCTGACACAGGACTAAGATGTCATCACGTTTTCGCTTCTTTGCCGAAAGAGATAACACATTTACGAAATGTGCTCTGTAGAGCAGTTTGTCCATTTAGGGCTTCTGTAGTAACAACATGACGAATTCTAGTAAGGGGGCCCACGGTGTTTGACCTTTATGGACCTTTAAGTTTAATGTTGTTTTTAGAATGAAGAAACTGAGAAAGGGCGTCAAAAATAAACAATGAATGAAAGCCATTAAGAAGGCACTATAAAAGGAATAGTTTATCCAAAAATGTAAAATGTCATCATTTGTCATCAATGTCATCATTAAGGCACCCTCATGTCATTCCAAACGTGAAGAAAACTAAATATATTTTGAAGAACGTTGGTATCCAAACAACACTGGACCCCATTGACTTCCACTAAAAAAAATGTTCAAAAAATCTTCTTTTGTGTTCCACAGAAGAAAGGGTCAATTTTTTCGTGAACTATCCCTTTAAATAGCTTAATGTGATATTAATACAATGAAAATAAGTCTCCCCAGAATCGAACCCACGTCTCCCGCACCACACGCAAACTGCTAAACTGCTCTGACTGAAGGACCATATTTTGATAACATCATAGCACAGAACCACCACAGCTACATAATTGCTAACATCAATCCACTTTTTTACAACATAGCTTTCAGTCTGCTTTAAATTATCTCTAATGGAGGCCCACATTCCATTAGCCCATCATGCAAGTACTGCCGTTACACAATTTCTCTGCTCTTTCTGGTCTATGATCTTATTGTACCTGATAAGCCATTGGTCGCAACACTGCAATTTGATGCTATGTAGAATCTTGGTTTGCCAGCATTATGGCATGCTGCTAATTTCTCATTCACAAGCTCATGTTCTCACCCCGAGCACTGTCTTTGATGTGCGCAGCTGACACTGGGCTAGCTTTGCAATCTCTGTGTGTGTGTGTGTGTGTGTTAAAAGAAAACCATAGCGATATTAAACGACTGCCATCTCCATATCATGTATTAGGAATAACTACTAAACGGACACCGATTTATACAAACAAGGAAAGAGCATTCTTAATAGATTTCTGATGTATTATTACTCTGCAGTGCATCTGAATAAATCTGCCTCAGAAGCTAAAACTGCATTTATAGCAGTTCAAAGTTTTTAGGCAAGACGAAATGCCTTTGCTAATCTAGAAAGACCACCTGAGTCCCTGCTAATTTCTGTAATTAACACGCAATTAAAACCACCACAGATGACTTAAACAGTAATGCAAACATTCATTTTGCTTTTTCAATCCAAGTTAATGACCAATCGTAAAAGCTATCAAACAACAACGCAAAACTGGGATACACATGGAAGGTGGGGACGCAGCTATCTCTCATCCTCGCTGCTTCTGTGTACTCAAGCAGGCTGCAACAAATTAAAAGCAGAGAAGCATCTGATGAGAAGAACTGCGTGCGTGCGCTAGTGTAGATGAGCGTTGCGTGGACTTCGGCGTTCTCTTCGAGAAACCATTTCGACTCGTCACATCAATAGGAGAGTCTACAGAGCGGAGCAGCAATGCTTTATAAATCATTTCTGTATTGCCGGCACTCAAACGCCTGTCTGACCCTCATTCCTGTCAGCCTATATCATGAGGGGAGGAAATCTAAAAGTGTATTAGCTTTACAGCATTGTTGATACATTTGTGTAAGGGCAACACACTAATGAGCCATGCACAAAGACAGCGGCTACCCTTCAGAGCATTCTCTATCTTTCTGGAGGGGGCTTGATATTCAGTTAATGATATATGAATGTAAATATATCAGCGTGATGTTGTGCTTTTTCCCATAGCAGAGAGATCTGAGGGCATGCATATAGCTACACTGTTAGGCAGATTCTGGGATCGGAACAGGGGAGCATTTCCACCGCCCACATCCATCCTCGTGATCTGGCTTTTATGAATCGGAGCATCTTCTTTTCCTTCAACCCTGTGAAAAATGTCTGTTCATGAATGGAACAGCTTAGGCGAATAAGAAATCCAACGACACCCCTAAATGGCACGAAATCCCTGACAGTCTGGTTACCGCACAGATGGGACCGAGTGCCTGTTTCGACCTCCGTACCGGTAACATGCCTCGCATTAAAGAAATAGCACATAATAAAAACCAGTACTATCCCAATTAGAGCTCGTTGTATGTAAACAGAGGTGGTCTCAGCTAACCGGTGCACTCCAAGGGGAAGCCCATAGCGGGTCATTACCCACTGCCCTTCGACTCCATGGGAAGTTAAATTTCCGCGTCTCCAGTTTCCACTAATCATTGTCCTCCAGGGCTGAGGAACCTCGCAGCGTCATCAGCTGCCCTGTCCAAATGCAATCAGCGGTGAACACAGCAATCTTTCTCCCATTAAACAATCGTCCTCACAGACAGGAGATAGGGCCGATTCCGCGTCTTACTTCATCACGGGCCTCTGAGGACCGACGGCCTATCGGCCCGCAGTAACGTTAGGAGGCTCCCGCTTACTGAGAGCCTCAAAGAGAAAAACAATGTCTACTTTGTTCTGACAGCGAGCTCTCAGCAGGGAAAATGTTTAAAGGTACTTAATTAAGAAGAAAGTGAGAGGTAAGGCTATCCACATATGTGAACACAGCACACACAGGGGGAATAAAGGGAGCTCGACTGATTGTTACCTGTTTAAATGCACTCTTAAGTACCTCTCTTTTACTCAGGGCTTAATATATAACCTCTGACACTAACGTCATGAAACAGACATTTCTGGTTGTCACACTTGGTAGTGGATGAATTACTGGACCCTTTTGTGAACTTGAAAGGGTACAAAAAGCAACACTGACACTTGTTCATCACATTGTCCTCTTTATGTTGATTTAAACCTGTATGACTTTCTTTCCATAGAACACAAAAGGAGATGACAGAATGTTAGTTACTTACGGACTCCATTTACCTACAATGAAAGCGGGCAGCATCAACATATTTAAATATTTCATATATTTATATTGATTTTATATTTAAATTAAAAAAGCTTTGAATACTTTGTTTGCACATTACATTGCATTTTATATGTTGTTGACCAGATGACATTTTGACTATAATACATTTCTTCACCGATAGCGATTATTCAGTAATATTTGCCGATATTGATATTGAATCTATCGATTCTGAATATGAATAACTAATTCATATAATGACTACTCACATTGAAAATCAACGTGGATGTTTTCAGTACAAATTCATCGCATTTTCCTTTCGATTAAAAGGATATATCGGCCCAGTCCTCAACTTTATTAAACTATCGGTTATTTGCGGATAATGTGAAAAATTGCTGTATTTAAACGATACCGATTATTGGCCGATATATTGGTGCATCTCTAATTTAGACATTTATAATGTTAATCACGATACAGAAGAAGTCCAGAAGTTTCCAAAATACTTTTTTCCGATCAGCGAATATAAGCAAACAAAGAAATATCATATTGCATTGCTTTATCATTCATATTTAATCGTGAAGATACATTTCCTAGTAATCCCTTTCAAACCCTGAGAGACACACAAACAAGCCTGTCCAGGATGAGGAGGAGACACAAGGTTATGGCTTTTTATTCTCTAAAGCCTCATACATAAACACACCCTTAAGCTATGGATAACAAAAACAGACTAAGCTCTTTTTTACACTCTCTCTCTCTCCCTTTCAGCAGTGAAGAAAGTGCCGTTTAGCCCAAACCTTAGTGAAAGGTATAAATTCCCCTTGTGACAAACTGCCCCCCTCCCATCTTCAACGGTGCTCAATTATTAATAGATAAACAGAGCAAGTCGTTTCTTATGGGTTGTCGGCAGACATATTGCAGGCGGGGATCTCTCAGGCTCTGAGAGCGCAGACTGGAGTTGACAGTGTAAAGGCAGAGGAACGGTTTGAGGTCAAACGCACTCACAGCTCCTGGAGGGTGGGAGATGGGGCGGGGCAGTGGAGAAATGTCAGGAGAGGATGAGAGGGAAAAGCGAGACAGCAAGATGCTATGTATTACTCATCATTTGCCTAGACTGAAGGTGTGTGCGTGTGTGAGTTGGTTAGTTTGAGTTTGGAGATATCTATACTGTACATGTGACATTTTGTGAAGGGAAATTTGTTAATAATCCCGCTGTGAAATACTGTAGGGGTGGCAAAAGCGATGAGATTTTATTGTATTTGACTCCACAATTGAAATGAGGCAAAGACAAACTAGAAAGTGCAAAGAAAGGCAAGGTTTTGTTTAAACTTTAAACGGACCATATCCTTCCCTGAAGTCTATTTTTAATGTTAGACAAAAAAGTCATAACTCAAGTTTACATGACAATTTTCAACGCTAACTGACTCTTAAATTTAACAAGGTTGTTTTAACTATAAAACCTGCAAAGGCTCTCCATTAAAAATGACCTCTGTTTTTATTGGCTAACCCTTTTGTACCTGTAAAAATGAGTTACGTACTGCAATACGGAACATAGGCCTGAGTGCTTTCTTCGGATTAAATTTTTCTTGTAAATCCTCAGCTTTTAATAAAAACCTTTCTGTAAAAACAAGCAAGTTTATAAAAAAATTGTAAGGGTCAGAATTACATGAATGGGGATCCCAAGCTAAAAATAAGTCCTTTGGATAGACACTAGGGGTTTAACAATACATCGATATGGATCGATGTATCGATTCATTTTCTAACGATACGATTCATTATTACCACACGTATATATAGATATGATGTTTCTTTATTTTTACACTCTCTGTGTCCCCATTCCTCATGTAACGTCCGCATAAGTGTGTTTTTTGTTAGGTCAGTTTTCGCTGGATTCATTTTGCAGAGGAGCCCTGTCACACCAAAAATCCAAAAATGCATTTCCCATTCATTTCAAAATTTTCTCGCAAGTTTTGCTAAGTTAGCAACTCTTTCACAAGTTTAATTGACTTTTATTCAATAGAAACGCATACAAAAAAACTTAGCGTCTTTTTGGTTAAACCTTAGCATTCATTCAGTGGGAAATTGTTGGCCGTACTACGGCCCTGCGTGCGCAAGGTCTCGGTTTCCCAGAGCAGGGATCACCTCTCAGCATCTAACTTACTACTCTGCGAAGGGAGAAGCCAAAGCCACAAGATGTTAAACCTACAAAAAGCACAGCGGAACACAGGAAATGGGTCCAGATATAGTTTTCCTTCTCTCTTTAATAAGAGTATCTCTGGAGAAGCATGTTTGATATATACATATTAAAAAACAATATGTACACAAGAACTGCTTTATTTGGGCAATATGCTGTTTTAAAATATGTTTTGAAATGGGTCTGAAGTTGCAACATCAAAACTATGTGATGACATCATGAATATGTTAATTAGCCTATGCTATCCAGCCCCACTGTTCTATAAAATGAACTTTGAAGGGTGCCTCACCTAGAAATTTCACTTTTAAATGTCGTTTGAACATAACTTTGTGTCAGGAGTGTGTGTACAGAACCAACCTGGAATGATAAAAATCTGCCTAATAATTTTTTGAAATCCCCAATAAACCTCAACAGTCCGGCTCAGAATGAGCCTATGGCATTCTCTAAGCAAACTGACATCACATTGATTAGGCCCTGCCCGTGACTGCTGATGAACTCTGCTGTATAAGCATAGTCTCCGCCCCATCGGGTTCGCCATTGTTTCTACGCAGGACTACTTGCAGTGTGCTACAAGAATGTTTTGTAAACCTTCAAGATAATTTTTTCAACAGTATTCATTTGCTCCCGACATCTGACTGTCATGATTCTGCCATCTCTTGTCTTGATTTTCTGGTCTAGGGGCAGAATCATGACAGACCCACGTGTTTTATGTGGAGAGAAACCTATTATAGTCAATCTGGACTTAATATGCATTCTCTCCAGTCTCGTCATTTGGCCCCGCCCCTCTCGTTCCTAGTATAACTTTCCTCCTGTGTCTCATTACCCACACCTGCCCATCGTTATCTCCTTTGTAAGTCTCCCTATTTAATGTCCTCTTGTCTATTGTCTTGTGCTCGTTTGTTATATATGTTTCCTGCCCTGTATGTAGAGTGCCTTGGTCATGGTCCAGTCCACTGTATGTATTTGTTAAATTACCCAGTGTTTTGTGTTTGGTTATTTTTGCCCCCATGTGGGAAGTGGTTGTTTTCTGTTTTGATATTTAGTTTGGATAGTGTTTTTCCCCATCGTGGGTGTTTTTGTTCTTGTTTCTTCCACACACGTTCACCCACGTTCACGACATCTGACATAATAGATTAATTTTGTTATTCAATGGAATGTACAGAAGAAAACAGGTGATTTTACTGTACACCTGGCTGCTTCACAAACAAATGTCAGTTAAATGCTGGATTCACAAGGGGTCATGTCATCCCTTTTTAAACATAGGATGCGTTTGTCAACATAAGTATAAACGTATAACACAATGTGCATGACCCGTTTATGCATTCACTCATAGAGAGCATGTTTTCAGTTTCAAAAGACATGACACATTTGTCCGTTCACTCTGAATCAATGTGTTCGGTTTTTAAACAAACAATGCATTTTCTGTATACTTTTACTTCTAGAAAACAATGTGTTTGGTTTTTGAAAACGAGACATTTTTATTAGTTTTGTTGTATACTGGAAGCAGAGGCTCAGAAAGCCCTGTGCTTTCTGCTGAAAAGGGGGCGCAGACCACTAGCTCATTTGCATTTAAAGAGACGCACATCAAAACAGTGTTTTTGTCCTCACAGGCAAAAATGCACATTTAGGGCATGGTATTAAAAAATAACTTAGCTGTATTTTCAGCTGAAACTTCACGGACACGTTCTGTCGCACACTTTTGGATGTTACATTTCGACATTATGTTTTTGTTATTTTGCCTGCTCTTGTATCCTGTGGTACATGCTGTGGCCATGGCTGTATGATGCTGCCCTTAACAGAGCTTTAACAACGATCAGAGCATTACGTAATCCAAGTATTATAATGGTCGCATGCAAATCACGCAGACTAACCATGAGGTCATGTCTCAACTCTTTCCCTCCTGAATGTATCCTTTCATGAAAAAATCAGTAAGGAAAACATTCTAGCAGGGCCCACAGGCTTGCGAGCGTGAGGAAGCGAACAACGCAGATTCGCTGCTTCACCCAAAAGCAGCCTGTGCTCATCTCTGGCTGTTCAGTCGGTATCTGTCAACCGCTCCAGGAGTGACTCTGTGACTCTTCCACTAATTGCATCTGTACTAAATTTAGCACATGCGGTGAGGAATCCTTTTGATTGGATGAATAAAAATCTTAAAAACACACTCTGCCTGCCAGGAAACTCAACCATCGCCTCTTTATGTTTCACTCTCTATCTATCACCTGGGAATAAATGAACTATTTCATGTCACAGTTGTCAATCAAAAGGAGTTATGGGAAGTAATTTGTTGATGGTGGAGACTATTCTTTCTAGAAGCAGAAATCTCTCCTTTTTATACAGCTGTTTATTATCTATCAACATGGGTAGTATCCTGCCACTTGTCATATAGAGATTACACAATCAATCATTTCTGAAGCTACCCGTGTCTTTTCAGTAGCCCCAGCAAATGTCTTGAAATTTGTCAGCGTTCCTTTTCTTAACATTTCTGGTTTGGAATGTTTTGGGCTATTGATGTATTTCTGCTGCATGAAAGGGTTCATGTGATAATCACAATTATGTTGCTCAAAATTTTAATGACGATTTAAATCACAACCTTTCCGTCGGTTTACAATTTTCTTTTTTAATGACATTAATTTGTTACACTTTACAGCCAATCTAATAATGTTATAATCTGTAAGATGCTGTCAAACCTTATGACACTTTATTTCAAATCGCTCTATCATCAGTACACAACCCTAAAAATGAACAATTTCTGACCTTATCATATGGTGTCTTGTAAATAAAAAAATATATTGCCACGATTAGAATTGTTAGTGTTTACGATTAATATACAATTAAATCTGCAGCCCTCACTATTTTAATTGGTTATAAAATGTACTTCTAAACAAACGTTGTCAGCTGGTGGACTAAAATCACAAGCCTAAGTGTTACTCTTACTTTTCGTTTTTTTATACTGTTATTTAAACAATACCTGATATACCCATGTGACCACAAGTCAAAAGCACAGCACTTTACCATCTCATCCTCAGGAAACTGACTTAAACTGAATAAAACTCAGCCTCTGTTTTGTTATTCTTCTTATGGGTGCCTTGATACAAAAAATACATCCAGACTCAATGTACTTTACTTGCTCTTTGTTGAAACCCATCCCTAAAATTTTCCAAATGACAGTAATTAAACAAATCTACAAATCTGTAACTTATGACGCAAAGGTTAAAATTTTGTCTTCACGTGCCCTTTTTCAAAATGACAAATGTATCAAACTGTACACTCCTGTCTCAAATAGTCATTGTACTGTATATACTGTAACACTCAGTCATTTCTCACAGTGCTGAATACCTTGTAAGTCCATCGAAGCGGACCTCATGATGTCAGGTGTATGGGTGCAGAACAGGCCATAGAATAATGAGCAGCCGAACTACCAAACACTCCATAAATCCACTGGACCCTGCAGCAGTCAGTGCTCTGGAGGTTTACCCAGCATCCCCCAACACACTTAACCACAATTCCACTATGTGCTCGCTCACAAATCATCTCTTTTGATATGTTTAAGTGACACTGTATTGTGGCTTGGCTTTCATGGTGATTAATATATTCTTCATAATCTCTGTGAATGGCTAAATAAGGAATTTGAAGGGGGATTGATCTTCTTCAAGGAAGCATCTATAAAAGGTACAAATCACACTAAAAGCATTGTCTAAATCTTCTAAACAGTGGACGTCCAGGTCCAGAGCGAGCAAGCTTGCTTTCACGATATCACATTTGTCATTATTTTATTATGTGTAATTTATTGTATAAGCGATAGAAAATATGAGCTGCTATTTTATAGCAACATGTCTATTCAAGCCTTTGATGAAAGCTGGTCAGGTTCTTTACATAAAATCATTAAAAGCGGTTTCATGATGACAAATAATCAATTATCAATCAATAATCAAAGAATCAACAAGGGCTGATGTTTTAGTCCAAGCTAGGTATTATAAAGTATACTTTGTTGTGATGAAGAATTGCAAAAACATGTCAGTTATTAAAATGTTTTTTTCCTAATCTTTTTCTCACATGCCAAACGTATCAATTCGATGTCACGTATGCGACGATCATTTCCAGAGTGAGAATTCACTCTTAACACACCGTCATCCCCAAAGTCTCTCTTTCGCACCCTGTCCAATTCATTCATTAAAAAATAAGTGTGAAAGAGGGGAAAACATAAAAAAGAGAAAACATCAAACCGGTGTGTGTGTCAACCTCAGTGCAGACCTCTGGGGGATCACCTCTTCACTGCCTTCAGAGCGACTCTAAGGACATCAAACACTCCAATCACCAAGCAGATGAAAAAGAGCCCCACTAATCACAAAACTTGTCATTTCTCACAAGTGTCAAAATCAGGGTCCTCACTTGAAACAGCCTGCAAATAACACTGCGCTGATTTCCTAAGCGCAAAGAGAAGTGGAATTCTGTGGCACTCGGTGATGTGTCATATCAAGTCTGACACTATAATGTAAATAATGTCATGCTCTGAGACTTATGTGGATTAATTAACAATCTTCAGGAAAGAAATTATGAGGAATATAAAGATGTTCAAAAGATGTTTGCAATGTTAAATTCTAGTTATAGGATTAATTACATAAATGCTTCAGATATACCTTTGGCACAATATATGGGCAGTGTAGCCTTATGATAAAAACAAATCAACCAACATAGCTTCCTTGCATCTTTGCTAAAGAGAAAAAACAGGTAGTAAACATTGTGGGATTTTTGTATTGCCTATTAAGTAGGGAGGCTCGGATGAAATAGAGAGAAACAAAAGGAAAAGGGGAGAGAGAGAGAGAGAGAGAGAGCACTGCAGTAACCTTGCTGTTGGCTACGGACCACCCTGCCCTGACACTACCTCATCCAACACACTGCCCTGCTTGACTCCTGTGTGTGTGTGTGTGTGCGTGCGTGCGTGCGTGCGTGTGTGTGTGTTTGTGTGCGTGCGTGCACGCGTGTGTGTGTGTAGCAACTGCACTTAACCTTTATTCTTACTACGATCTGCAAAACAGATCACACACAATACACTTCAAAGCATACCCAGGTTCTCTCTTTCTCTTGCACGCAGATGCGTGCACACACACACACACATTTCTGCACCCCTCACTGGCACCCTACACAAGCGAATTACAATAATCCATCAGTGGAAGCCAGTGAACTATGAAATATGAAGATTGAGGCCCAGCCTCCCCAAAATACACAAACATGTGTCTGATTATCCTCTGTGGTTGGCTACACAGACACACCATGCTATGCACATGACATCACAGCCTCATCAGAAACTCAGTAGAGGCAAGAGACTGTAAACAAAAGAAGCTGTAGATGTTGTGTCCATAAACAAGCCAGGAAGCTTTCTAAACACTTTCCATACAACTGCTGGGTATTTGAGACGTGAGGGACGTATGATTTGTGCCCCTCAGGAGAACCGGAAAAAATTAATTTGAAATCCCAGTGTGCCGTTTTGCCAGAACAGTTTGAGCAGACTCTCTGGGTTGTGTAGTATATTTAACCTATTGAATCTGATTTATACCTTACTTTGCAGGTTTGGAATAACACGTGAGTAAAAGATGACTATACGGTGCTAGTTGGGGGCAAATAATTCCATATCCCCACACTAGTGGTTTAAAGCAAACTGCGTTGGCCCTCGTAATTAAATCAGTAGTATGTTCGATGTGCGGTGATGTGCAGCCCAACCTGGTTATGGCGTTACAGTACCGCATGGTCTCGTGGTTATTTGATATCATAAGCTGATCGGTATGCGCATTGCGAAGTCGAACACAACTATTTATTTCTCATACAAACGGGGTTTACAACACATTCATCACAATGTATAGCTTGATTCGCTGCTGCAAGTGATGCACTCTTACCTTAAAGATGTACCAAACGTCCATTTCAAATATTTTTAATCATTGAATTATTTTCTAGGTGTTTGTTAGTTTACTTTACAAAATAGCTCTTAACGTGATAAACAGATAAACATATTTGGAATAATGCTTATAACCAAACGGATAGTTTTATTCCTACTATGGTAGTCAATGGGTGTTGAGATCTGTTTGGTTATAAGCATTATTCCAAATATATTTATCATTGTTCATCCAAACAAAGAAATCTAAACACATTTGGAACAACTCGAAGGTGAGTAAATGATGACAGAATTGTCATTTCAACTTCCATTCGGTTGTCACTATGGCACAAGTGATTTGAATGAGCTACAGACTGTGATCGGCAAATACAAGTAGTATCACGTAATTGACGTAATTAAATTGTAACTTTTATGAACTTCCATTTCATTAAACCATCCCTCAGATGATGGTCTACAACATGTTTACCAATAGACATAATAAACTATTTTGGTTATAAAAAATGGGATAAAAAATACCACTAACAATTTAGCAGTTGAGATCTGTTGGCCACAGTCACACTAGCAAAGTTTTTTTGTCTTAATTATTAAACCAGACCATATAAAAGCATATGTATAGCTATGTGAATATTTGTAAATATATCTTTCTTTAAAAACATTCATTATGTAATATGTGGATTCATTAAGTTTACATTTACATTTAGTCATTTAGCAGACGCTTTTATCCAAAGCGACTTACAAAGATAATCGATATGTCATAAAAGAGCAACAGTACAATAGGTCCTCATACAAAGTTACTAGTATCAACAAAAGCTAGACCACTACCTGTTGAGAGAACATTTTTTTTCTTTTTTTGGTAAAAAGTTAGCTTTCTTCTGGAACATCATCTATAACAACAGACTAATCCGTTCAAACATTTATTTTTAAGTCTAATGAAATGATATAACAGGATATAAATCTTGACCTCTGGGCAACAGAGAAGGAAGATGATATACATTTTGGTTATCAAAGGTATGTAATGCAGTTCATGATTCATCACCCTGAAGAACAAATATGAAACGATTATTTTTGGAGCATTCCAAACCCATCCAAACATCGAACAAAATTGAACTGTCAGTTGAAGTGTACAATTAAATAAATAAATAAGAAGTTCTGTTGATTATGTCTTTCATCCATGTTTTTCATCAGAACCATAAAAGAGTTTCCTGCCTGGAGAATCAGCCCCATTCATTGGCTGGATTGTGATGGATTGCTGCTTGTCACCTTCCAAGCTTCTGTTTTTCGCTCGTAGAGGAAGTCATCGGTACAGCCTAGCTGAGCACTGGATCATATTCTCCCTCCCGTTCATCAGAGCTCCATAGCCATGCGACACAGAGTCAAAGAAACTGAGATTTTCCTCTCTCTGTCACACAGAGGTATAATTTGGTAATTTGTGTCTTTATTGAGAAAATTAAAGGTCTTTCAGAGAGTGACATTAGAGATGTGAATTCCCTTACAAATGATGCTCTTTCTGCTTCACTGTACATCACTCTACAATGCTTTCTCTGCGACTCCGCTGGGTGACAGTTTACCATCTCTCACTCTTCTTACAAACACACTTGCACACATGTACTTAAAGAGGTCAGCAGTAAAACTGTGCGTGTATGGGGGAGTGTGTGTGCCTAATTAATTTACTGTATACCTCATCCCTTGTGTCTGTGATGTAACCATATCCTTTTTATGGCATCAATCGTTAGGAAAGATTTTATGAGGTGGAAAATCCCATAATATGCAGCGATACTGAATCAGAAGGAAAGACCCCAGCCTTATCTAGGGACCAGAATATCACCACATGTGGGCTATTTAAACATGGACCAGCAAGCAACCGTAGCAACACCCTGGAAACCAACGTCTAACAGCAACACTTACGGACTGTAACAATGACTTTTCTATGGTCTTTAAAAAAGGATCCTAACGAATAAAACGTATGATTATTATGCTAACAGCTGTCATAATTATCAAATAAAAAAAAACATAATACGTCAAAATAGAAAAATACATCCTTGCTAGAGTAATTTGGAACTCTCTTTTATTTACAAAGACGTGTATTTCATAGACAGGAAGTCATGTTGTTGAACAGGTCCGCCCAGAGGCCAAAAATATGCGATGACCTTGCTTTTTTGGGAAGTTATCCCATTCCATCACCTCATAGAATCCCATAAGAACAAAACTGAACAAGACTCCCCTGTTTAGGCATAAATGTCCTGGTTTAGTGAAAATGCCTTAATATCTTTAAAACAAGATACATTTCATTGAAAATCAAAAGATTGGTACTATAGTACTTTTTTGTCTCAAGAAACAAGTGAAAAATGCAACATGGGAAATATAATAATATAATTGATGAAATGTATTATATACAGTATAATATGAATCAACAAAACATAGATGCTGCTGGGACTTGGTCGCTGTCTAACTTAATAGAAGATAACTTTGTATTTCATTTATGAACATATTGATGGAATTAGGGTAGATATGTCATTTTTTTAAAACATAAAATAACAGTTCACTTATGAGATGATGTTAACAGATTCTAGCTATTTTTACTCCCCCTTTAGGATATCACCACTAATATGGTCCTTCTTAATGAAATAACACCTTCTGTCACACCTCACACACATGCGCTCAAACCGGGACTCAGTATGGTTATTTTAGAATGTGTATACATATTATTTTGGGCCTGGTGTGAAATAATGTTCATTAAAAGTGACAAATACCTGATTTCTAAGGAGCTGCATTCAGGCGGCAGGTTGGGGTACAGTAGGGAAGGGGATGGGGTGGACAGCTCTTCCGCAGTACCTGAGCACGGCGCTTTTTCACGCCAATGCTTGGTTTATTGCTGATGTCTTATTCTTCATGATATAATCTCATTTAATATTTCCTGATACGATGCGTGATGAAGCCATTGAGGTGGCAATTCATGTGGAAACATACACTGTGTGTCAATGTGGATTCGTTTTTACCTCCACAGCACGTAGGCCGAATACACTTGTATTAGGAGAATTTTATTCGATTTTTGAAGCAATGATTTAAAAATAAAGTAATTTAAAGATAAGGGGTTAGAATGCCAGAGAACAATGATGAGCTATGGACAAGTTTTTTGTAATTGTGAATTCGGATCATCTCTTTAAACATTTCATAGATGCTCCGTACCCATTTAATTTGTAACTGTTTAATTCAGACCTTGCAGGTTCACTGCACATTTTTCTGTTTTATATAGAATATAATGTTAAAAATATATTTATATTAATATATAAACTAGTGGTAATTAACGAGACCTTACTGTTAAGTGTTACAGAAGTCACATTGCTCAGAATTGTTCATTTACAGGTAATGAGACATGAATTAAAAACTGTTTTTGTTTAATTAAAACATTTATTCTGTCAATTGGGTTATATTTATAATGATAAAGCTTCAAAACAAAGATCATCTAGCAATTGGTCACTACCAGAGTAACATTAGATTAGACCTAGGGACTATAACTTTACAGAAGACAGCAAATAAGTAAACATTATTACAACATACAATATTGTCATGATCCTGCCTCTCCTTGTCTTGGTTTTCGAGTCTTGTGGCAGGATCATGTCAGTCCCATGTGTTTTGTGTGGAGAAAGAGCATTGTTTTGGTTTGAGAAGCCATGCTCTCTCTCCGGTGTCATGTCCTTTAGCCCCGCCCCCTTGTTTCCCTGTTTGCAGTCCATTAGTGTTAGTCTTGTCTCCAGCCCTGATCCATCCTTCCCTTAGTGTTTCAGTCCCCTCACCTGCCTCGTGCAATCCTCCTGTTAGCTTTCCCTTAGTGTTTCATCCTTGTCACCTGTGGCCACTCTCCCTGTGTCATCAGTCCTTGTTAGTGTTTTCCCTTTATCAAGCCCCAGTTTTCCCTCTGTCCCTGGTCGGTTCATTGTCATTTTGTCATCATCGTACCTCCTCACGTCACCTTGTTGGATTATTCCTGTCTATGGATTATCGTGTTTGTTCCTGTTCTAAGTTTGTGGATTTTGTTGATTTATTATTCAAAGGACTTTGTTTGTTTTGTTCCCCTTGTGGAAAGTTTTAGTTTACATTTTTGTCTTGTTTTAGATCATGTTCTCCCCATCGAGGGTCTTTTGTTTAAATAAAGTTTTTGTTATTTAACTCTGCTGCCTGCGTTTGGGTTCTGTCCACACTCCGTGACAGAATGAACCGACCAACTTCGAACCCAGCAGGCAAGATGGAGGCAAGACGAGCGACCCAGGCTCATCGCCTCCTCCGTTTACGCCAGGGGCACTGTGATGTATTGGAGTTCGCGGACCGCTTCTTTGAGGTGGCAGGGGAGATGGTCCACAGTGAGCAGGAACAGATGGTCCTGTTCAATGGCGGCCTCAACCAACCACTAGCAGGGTGGGAGATGCAGATGCTGAGACCGCTGGGCTTCACAGACCTGATCAGGTATGCCATGAATCGGCCGGAGCCCAGTGTCTCAGTCCAGCCCAGTTTTTCCACCCCGCTGGCCGCCATCCCCGAGGGCCATACCCTGCAAATCGGGGCCGTGGGCCTCTCCTCACCCTCTGCTCCACCACCAGCTAGCCTCCGTGGTAGGCGTGGACGGAGGGAGTCGTGGGACTCCCCGTCCGACTCTTCCAGCACGGAGATAGTGGGGTCCCCCACCGCTACTCTGCAGCCGGCCACACGTCCTGTGAGCCGGTCGAAGAGGAAGAGGCAGAGGAGAGTGGCACCATCCTCTCCAGCCCAGCAGCCGGTATCCAGCCCTGCCCAGGCGTCAAGTCCGGTGGTCCCGTCCAGTCCGGTGGTCCCGTCCAGTCCGGTGGTCCCGTCCAGTCCGGTGGTCCCGTCCAGTCCGGTGGTCCCGTCCAGTCCGGTGGTCCCGTCGGTCCCACCTGCACCCAGTCCAGTGTCGAGTCCTGCCCTGCCGGCCTTCCAGCCGGCGTCGAGTCCTGCCCTGCCGGCCTTCCAGCCGGCGTCGAGTCCTGCCCTGCCGGCCTTCCAGCCGGCGTCGAGTCCTGCCCAGCCGGCCCTCCAACCTAGAAACCAGTCAGCCTTGCCCCAGCCGTTCCCTACTACGGCCGTCCTGTCATGCCCTACCCCTTCTAGTTCCTCCCACTCCAAGAGAGGTATCCCTTCCATGCCCAGACCTTCCTACCCCACCCCTCCGCCCAGCTCTAGGAAGCAGGGTCCTGTCCCTCCTAAGTCCCCACCCAGTTATGTTCCCAAGTTTTTCCCACCAATTCCGCCTCCCCCCTTCCCATTGATGTTTATTTTATTGTCCAACCCCAATCCCTTTCTAGTCATGTCAGCCCTGCCCCTAGTGTGTTCTGTTCTGTGTTTATGGTGTCTTTCCTCCTGTCTGTCAGTCTTGTCATGTTTAGTGTGATCTTGAAGAACTCCTGGAGGAGTTCTTTAAGGCGGGCGCTCTGTCATGATCCTGCCTCTCCTTGTCTTGGTTTTCGAGTCTTGTGGCAGGATCATGTCAGTCCCATGTGTTTTGTGTGGAGAAAGAGCATTGTTTTGGTTTGAGAAGCCATGCTCTCTCTCCGGTGTCATGTCCTTTAGCCCCCCCCCCTTGTTTCCCTGTTTGCAGTCCATTAGTGTTAGTCTTGTCTCCAGCCCTGATCCATCCTTCCCTTAGTGTTTCAGTCCCCTCACCTGCCTCGTGCAATCCTCCTGTTAGCTTTCCCTTAGTGTTTCATCCTTGTCACATGTGGCCACTCTCCCTGTGTCATCAGTCCTTGTTAGTGTTTTCCCTTTATCAAGCCCCAGTTTTCCCTCTGTCCCTGGTCGGTTCATTGTCATTTTGTCATCATCGTACCTCCTCACGTCACCTTGTTGGATTATTCCTGTCTATGGATTATCGTGTTTGTTCCTGTTCTAAGTTTGTGGATTTTGTTGATTTATTATTCAAAGGACTTTGTTTGTTTTGTTCCCCTTGTGGAAAGTTTTAGTTTACATTTTTGTCTTGTTTTAGATCATGTTCTCCCCATCGAGGGTCTTTTGTTTAAATAAAGTTTTTGTTATTTAACTCTGCTGCCTGCGTTTGGGTTCTGTCCACACTCCGTGACAAATATGATGCCTTCCAGTGAGACAACAGAAAATTAAAACTAATGTCGTCACCTGTACTCTCAAAAATAAAGGTGCTTAAAAGGTTCTTATCCAGCGATGCTATAGAAGAACAATTTTTGGTCCACGAAGAACCATTCAGTCAAGGGTTTAATAAAAATAACCATCTCTTTCTTACCTTTTCATAATCTGAAAAACCTTTTGTGAAACAGAGTTAAAAATAGCTCTTTATGGAACCATTTAGCCAAAAAAGGTTCTTCTATGGCATCGTGAAGCACCTTTATTTCTAAGAGTGTGCAAAGAAAAAGGATAGATTATTGTCTCACATATACAAAACACATATATTTCATTATATTTCCAGTTCTACTTTTATTAAAAGTGAACTTTACTACACATTTCCTGTTTAAGCCTCACACAGTTCCAACTCTGGTTCTTTTCCAATACAGATGCATGTACAGGCTAATTTTGTTATTGCAACAAAAGATAATGGCTTCACTGCATACATCTAACCTGCCCCTTAAAGCAATCATATATACTATACTGTGAGAACTTGCCTATAGGAGCTATTGAATCATAAATACATATTTACTGGAGCAGTTAAATTGGAAGTAAACAGAACTATATTCTACTGTCAGATACCTAGCGATGCAAAACATAAGAAACTGAATAAGCACCACGATTGGACAAAAGTCATTATTTAAGAGTTGGCTTCTGTTCAATTAATGAACTACATTGTCCACGCTGTAACAATTTTACTTTTGCAAGATTTTAAGGTCAATTAGATCATCCCAGAAGATAAAGATTAATTCCTTAAATAATTAGATTCCATTGTAATGCAATTTGAATTATGTACAATTCTTCAACTTGGTGGATACCGGAATTGAGATTGAGAAACTGAATTTAAAAGGCACTTTAAGTAAAATTCTGAATGGTGCACAACCTCGATAAACACAGACAACCAGACGCATCGCATTAAACACAACCACCAAAATACTCCCCACAGCAAGCTAATTACAGCATTTCTACAACCACCAAACCCAGCACACCAAATACAAGTAAATTGCACACCACACACAACACACCAATTACATACGCACACAGTACATCAAACAAAGCTTAACGAGACCAATATACCAGTTGCTGATATGTCAATGTGATTATCGTTGCCCTGGAACTTGCCGGAGAGCTTTTTGACCCACTTTTCCTCACAACAAATATTTCTGACCAGGGCTGAGTTTCCCAAAAGCAACGTAACCTTAAGTTGATCTTACAGCCATTGTCGCCAATGGAGCTACGATCAACATAGGCTTATACGATGCTTTTGGGAAATGCAGCCCAGGTCAGTTAGTTTCTGTAATCGCGTCATAAACTGTGTCAAAATACAGCTAGATGGTGCTTTTGTCCGCATGTTAATTTGTGGCATTTACTTGAGTGGTCAATGGAGAGGCTTTGTTGTGTTTCATACAGACCTTGCTCTATTGTGGGGGTCCTGCTGCCTGAACATCATTAAGGTTTAAAACAGAACTCTGTGTGCCGCCCATGAATATTAATGACAAACCCAACTCTTATATACCTGTCATCTTTTAATTATCACTGCTCATGTGTTTTAAAGATCAGATTCCAGCCTCTAAACGCTGGCCATCATTTGTGGCAAGCTCATCTGTAGCTGCAAAATGTCATCACTCCTTTGCTTCCCGGTTGACCGTGACAGCCCCACTTCTGGTCTTTATCTCTCTATAGATCCTTTCTTCCACCAGAGATCCCTCTGTTTTTTCCATCGCCCACCGCTGTATCTGTGTTTCACACGTGGCAAATGATTGCTCGGGTAAAGGTATTTTCTATTCCAATCTTGCATTTTCCCAAGGGGGGACAAAAGGGACAAGCTCAGTGCAGCTGGTTTCACTGAGAAAATGGCCCAGAATTGCCTCATTCCTTGGCAGATTAGCGATTGCATACAATCCTGTGCTAAGTTCTATTGTGTGCCTCAATTTGGCCATTATACTTTGTCTTTTTCCATTTAGAGCACCCCTAACCAATTAAAGTAATACAGCCTCCAATACCTGCTCCCAATTAAATCTGAGCGGTATTACCTGCCTTGATGCTGCTGACCATGGATTCTTACCACTTAGCCACATTCATTAGGCCTATTCATAGTGAAGGGGCTGATGACAAGGATTCAAGTCTTACCCGGTTCTCCCCCTCCTCCCTCTCTCTCTCTCTCTCTCTCTCTCTCTCTCTCTCTCTCTCGCTCTCTCATGCTGTCATTCACTCATAGTGCTCAGAAAGTTGGCTGTGGAAAAAACATGGAGAGCATCAGATGGTGACACGCATTTTTTTGTCTTTTCCTTTCTTTCACGCCCGCTCTCTCGGGTGGATATTTTCCCGCCCGTTCCTGGTTTTGTTTCACAGGTAGCCAGGTTTTTTCCAGTTCATTGTGTTCCTTCTTAAAGCCTTCGCCCGTGCAGCTTGCTTGGCAGCGTCCAAAAGCCGCGGCGTACAATGAGAAGGCCTCTTCAGGCCACTGAGTCGATTGACAAATCCACAGTGTTAAAAGTCGACAAAAGCCAGGCGGGGAACTCTGTCAGACGCACTTGGGGAAACTGTCAGTCTGATGGCCCTGTCATTTCAACCCAAACATGCTAGTCAGGTTCACAAAAGCCATTATTCCTCCACATTCTTAGTTTGGAAAATGACGGTTCTGGATTTAGGAAATAAACTAGTTACACTGGAAGAATTTTAAAAAGCGTGAAACTGAGAAGAAAGCTCTGTTTTTCTTTGTACTTTGTATTACATTACAGTGTATTTGAATAAATGGCTATTTACAACTGACGTTTATGCAAGCTGGTGAGTCTTATGCAGGGTTGCTTAATCTTTAACAAACCTCGTGACCCTCACCCAGGCTCTCAGCCAACTCAGGGACCCCTAGTATACGAAATGCTAGATTGTTTCTGTTTTATAAAGAACATTACTACCAGTAACTATTATTAAATCTCTACTTTATAAAGTCCTTAGCCAGCCACTAATATTCAGAGAGGTTCTGCGTCTTCTTTCTGAAGTACAGTATCTACACACACCCATGGGCCCCTGTTTAATAACCCTGAATGTAGCAAATGTTTGATTTCATTCAAAGGCAAACATACAGCAGGAGAGCTTATTGTCTTTTATCTGAAAATCTTTTCTGTAATAGCGATTATTTCTGTGTTGCTGTTGTTGTCTGTTTCCTCTATACATGAAGCATATCCAGTTGACCATGACTTGCTTCCATAGTTTTCAGAAAATCTCCTGATGGGGAATAACAGGGGGAATAAGGACGTTTCCTGCATGAGAAAGGATGCCCGTGCTCTTCCAATTGCTCAATCCCCCCCGCCTCCCCCTTCCTCCCCACAACAACCCCTCTAACCACTCCACAGTTCAGATGAGAGATACAATAGAGAGTCTCTTTTATGAGCGAGAGGAAGGAGAGAGGGGAGATAAAGATAAAAAAGAGAGAGAAAGTAAACGCAGACCACATGTCTTCATTAGGAGAAATGCAGCTCAGGAATCTGAAAGCTGACTTTGAGCTTTATAGATCTGCAGACTGAAGCATAGAAGAGATGACCATGGGCTGTGGGTAAAATGGAGGTTTGTTTACATTGCCGCTTTCAAATTAATGCACATCCGAACAGGTCAAATCGGAGAATAGGTGGCTGGAGGGTCCAACAGATTTTAGCGCACGGCACAGATTTTTAACCCATCATTGCTGGAAGCTTTGTCAAATCAAAACATTTGGCTTTGAATTTGTTTGTTTACTCACTTTATAATCTGTTACTTTGCTTGAAATAAATGTAGTCCATCTTCCCATATTTAGTATTAACGTTGTACTACTAGCTAAAAAGTGTTGTTTTCTGAATATTTAGCATAAATTCGTATTCATTTAACATTAAAAAGTTAACCATTCCATTTAAGCTCTACGTTATGTCATAATATAATGCTGGTCATTGTGATGCAAATCATTGGTTGGTGTTAGCTTTACCCCAACCAGTGATATGAACCAGATTATAATTTTTTTACACGGGCAGTGCAGGGCTGACCCTGTGACAACGAGATGTGAGGTATCCCCTAATCATCTAACGCCCTGTGACATCATCAATGGACCTGGCAACCCTCAGAAAAGTTGAGAAATGGAGGTAGTTTAGCATGGATACAAAGCGCCAATTTATCACCATAAGCAAATTCTAACCTGAGAGCATAGCCCCCAGCAGAATTAATTGGCTCACTCGCAGTCTGTGAAGTGTTTGGCCTTGTTTTAATAGGCAGACTGCCCCAGAGACGCTCTTATACCCTGCTTCTCCAAAATACAGTACCCGATTGGCTACTGGATCACCATTGAAACTCTGATTCATGAACCAGGAAGCAAAACATTTTACTACCCATCTGTGCACTATTAGTAATTCAGTGAATCAAGAATACAAGAAGTTTGTTCTAGTTCTGTAAATGGCTATTCGTGTGACTCTTATGTGTTAGCATTTTAGCTTTGTTCTTTGTTTTGCTTTGCTTTGCTTTGCTGCATATTGTACTGTATATGAAGTGTTGGGGTAATGTTGTACTGTAAAGCTTTAACATACAGCACATTTACATAAAATAGTAAATAAACATAAGAACGTAAACATAAATTGAAACATAAAATTGATGGTTACTTTAAGTACCTTCCACAATCATTGAGCGATTTTCCACCATCGCGCCGAACCGTTCTAAGCATAGTCTGAAATGGTTACAGTTATGTTTCCACGTAAGCCTGTTTCGATACGGCACGATTACAAACTGTTCTCAGTTAGGAATTTTCGGCACGGTTGTCTAACTGTCGTGGTAACGAATGGGAGCAGTATCTTGTGTTACCAAGGCAGCGTGTGACGTGTTTGTGTTTACATTCTAAACATTTCCGTTATCAGCCCTGCGGTGTGGAATGATAAAGGAATGAGAAAAATTCGGCACGATGGCGGGAAAGCACATTTACCGCAAAATCACATACTATATTTCATAACCATTATCATACATCATTGTTATAACCTTGCATTTGCAAATTGGTGTAAGGTAATGCGAATTTACGACATGTTCAACTACTTAAAAGTTAGGGATTACATCTATAAGTAATCCGATTGCTAAAATTGCCTCTCTTACAGAAATTAACCTTTATTTTACTACAGTAAACATGGTTACTATTGTAAAGCCATGGTTTTGCCAATAGTAACATGGTGTAACTTCATTTTTACCAGAATGTTGCGCAGTTGTGTTTTCAGATAAGCTGCATAAAATACTTTCCTATTTGGAACATGCATTTACTGATGAGTAGAGATAAGTAAAGTAAAGTAAAGTAAAGTAAAGTAAAGTAAAGCAAAGCAAAGCAAGGCAAGGCAAGGCAAGGCAAGGCAAGGCAAGGCAAGGCAAGGCAAGGCAAGGCAAAGCAAAGCAAAGCAAAGTAAAGCATAAATTACATTACATTACATTACATTACATAAGTAAATAAATAAAATAAAATAAAATAAAATAAAATAAAATAAAATAAAATAAAATAAAATAAAATAATAAAATAAAATAAAATAAAATAAAATAAAATAAAATAAATTAAATTAAATTAAATTAAATTAAATTAAATTAAATTAAATTAAATTAAATTAAATTAAATTAAATTAGGGTAATGAATTAGGGTGTGTAAGCATTGCGAGAGTGGTTGCAGTATATATGGACATGATAGGAATGGTAGGGTATATGAGTTTGTGTGTCATTCTTGACACAACCTGACAAAGTTTTCTTTTAGCTTGTGTTTAGCTTGTTTTCTCTCCTGCTTATGAACTTGTTGGAATCAGTTGTACTAATTATTAATTGTAGTAGATACAATTTTAAAAGATAAGGAGATGAGTGCTAAGAAGTAGCTTACGTTTCCTATAATTCTTAATTGTGTCAATATATTTTAATCACATTCCAAATCTGAAAACTCTCCTTTGTGTGTAAATGACATTGCACACAAGCATTGTCATAGTCAACTAAATTTATACTCAATTCAACTAAGATGTTTGCAAAACAGTCTACCGTCTCAGTCAGGTGACTGGCAAAACGTTATGCAGTTAACTTACTGAACGTCTTTCTTCATATAAATGCGTGTGGGTGTTTGTGTGTGAAAGTGAGATTAAGTGTTACAGAAATGGTGAGTGTGTTTGTGTGTGAGAGGATGTGCTTAAACTTGGCTGCCCAGTCATGGTAATCAAAGTGAGCTGTGTCGTTTTTAATGGAGTTCCTGGTCACAGTGCTGCCTGCTTCCTGCCAGCTCACTCATCTGAGTGCCATGCTTGTCCGTCCATGGCCCAGCGGAACACAGCGGAACACTGTCTGCTCACGTGTGTCGCTGCTGCCAAGAAGAGTGAGGAACGATTAACATCGCTCTAGACCCCCAATACCTCCCCCTAACAATCACTCTAGTGTGACTAAGAAAGTGTGAGGACTCTGTCGGAAGAACTTTCTAGAGCATTAGCCATAGCGGAGCCCTGAGAGAAAAAGAGAGTGTATAAGAAACAGAGCGAGCGAAAAACAGGAGGGAGGCCTAGTCTTTACTCATATTGAGTTGAGCCTATCTGTCGGTCCATCCGTAGTGTCAACTTTCGGTCAGCGCGGAGAGAGAGAATGGCAAATGTGAGAGGGCGTAAGAGATACCCCGCAGTGGCATGAGAGCTATACTTCTAGGCTTTGTGTGCGCAGTTCCACGGTGAAATAGATCCGTATGCACTTAGCGAACGCAGCCTTTTATTCAGGAGGTTCGAGGGGAGGAGGAAGCAACATTCAGCGCGGAGAAACATCCAACACACATATAATGTACACAAACATACACGCACAGAGCAGAGGGCAACAAGCCAGATTCAAGGATGCTTGGGCAGCCTTGCTGATTCCGTGTCTACTTGCGATCTGTGGAATTTCCATCACTTTCTCTCCCTCTCTCACTTCTGCTTCTATACTAATAGCTTTTTTTGTTGCCCTCTGTCACTCTTAAAGTAACACACACACAGAAGGCCCAGCAGCTGAATGAGTGGGTTAAAGCTGTCACTTCACTGCCTACCTGAACAACCTGATGAGTCATATTGTATTCCGAAGCATTATGAAAACGCACCTACTTGCACGCCTAAACATACATGGAGGGCGTGAGAGAAAGAGTGAGACAGAGAAAGACTGGGGTGGAGTTAACCAAAACAGCATAGTGAATCCAGAAGGGCAGGCAACAGGTGCAGGTGCCGTGGAGTGGCAGGTCGAATACGTAAAACGGCAACACGCCACCTGTATTTTCAATATTCATGTGTTCGGTGGTAAATATGCAGTGTAGATTCACAGATTACACAGTAACCGTACATAAAGCGCTCAGGAACACAAAAACAAACAGCCCATCTTATCACACTTCAGCTAGCACATTCGCTGTGTTGCTCGTTGCCTGCGCTAACGCTACGACATCCTACCCTAACCGCTAATGTGGATCCGTAAGATTTTCAAACAAGTATGCCTTGGACGTATCTGGGTTAGGAGACAGATGCGTGCGCGTGTGTATATGTGTGTCCTCTCTCTCCCCCTCTGTCTCTCTCTCTCTGTCTGTCTGTAATGTGCACTTTTCTTTAGACTTGCCTCCCCCTACTGGCTACACTCTCTGTCATCAATATTTTCTGATGTCCTCTTTACCTCTTTATTCTTTATATACTGGCAAATTCTTCGAATCTGCTTCAGAGTTTTAGATCGGCAACAGGCGATACGCAACCTGCTGACCCTCAAATGTTTACATTTTATGTAAATTTTCGTGGTTTATTTGATTATTTTCTTTTTAAATGATCGATTTGTACCTTGTAAGTCATTGCTCTCGTTCCGAAATGTATATGTTTTGACTCTTCCTAATGGTAATGTAAAAATGTAAGAAGCAAAATCCAAATAAATATTTCATTTAAAGTAAATAAACTCTCACATATCTCATTAGGATGGTAAGCACTCTGCGCTGATATAACTGTGAGAAATTCTGTTAGAAAACTTGTTGCGTTTTTCTCCTTTAAAGGCCTGAAAGGAATATGCATCTAATTTTCTCAATCGCTCTTCTATATAATTTGAATAAATTACGCCTTGGATCGGAAATAAATGCTCCCTGACTTCCCCTCAAATCCTCTGATAGTTGTATCTTTAATTATTATTTAATTTAGCAGTTATGAGTGGTTTTCAGTTAAAGAGGATACTGCTGACAAATTCAATTAAATGAAAATAGAGAACTTAATGGTCCATGTTAATGATTCATTTCATACATAATATTATGCTTTTTTTCTTCTGTAAATTTCTAATCGGGGCTCGCTTTAATATTGGTTACAGAGGTCTAGACACAACCAAGGTGCACACACACAGAACGACATCTACAAACACACATATGCAACATCCATTAACCCTCTGTTTTCCGTGACCTGCTTTGCAAACACTTTGACTTTTATAATTGTACGTTTCTTGCTTATTAAAAAGGGTGCTAATCTAAATGCTATGTCAAAGATTAAATGTCTAGATGGCGTTCTCTACTCTTTGAGGTACAGGAAGAGCCCAGGGCGTGGTGTCAGTGGGCGGGTCAGGAAGGCAGAGGGTTCTGGGTGTGAGCTTTAGGATTGGGGGGTGCATCGCATGTGCGAGGACGGGGCAGAATGGGCAGAGAGTGGAGGGGGTCAGTGACAAGTGGCCCATGTTTGGTGTGTGTGTGTGCGCGTGTGAAGTGGGGTAGAACAAGTGCTACAGAGAGGTGTGGGGCGGTGTTTTTCCCATGGTCCACTGCCCCTGCCCCCCAACACACACACACACACACAGGACTGTCAGACAGGGTCCAGCTCAGTTACAGACCCCAGGGCCAATGTGCTCTCAATAAACTGATACAGATGGAGAATTTCGGCACAATGGATGGATTACCACTGCCAGAATAGAGCTTCTCACTCTCTCACACATGTACACTCCCTCACACACACACATTTGGACGACCAGACATTCGCCTATACACATACATTAACATATCACACACACAGAATCAAACCAAGTTCTCAATCTTATTTAATAGCTGTTTGTAATTAAAGAGATGGTCTAACCTTTGCTTTTATCCTTGAATAAACCTGCTTGTCTTATGTCGCATACCTTTTCAAAACCGCACTCCCATGTCTTTATGTTAGCAATGTGTGCCGGATGTCCTTAGCTGTCCGGCGTGTAAACGCTGTGGCGCATCTTTAATGGAGGATAGGCCTTATAAATCAGGACCGCAGATCTGTTTAGACATTCACCAGCTTGGCCCACGCTCTCTCTCCGATGGAGGACGGTAGATTAATGGCAGAGGGCCTATTTAGCACCAGCCGCTGTAAAACATGACATAGTCTCTCCCCACACTGGCCGTCAGGCAGCTAGCGAGTGGTCCCACCCCACCCAGGACAAATAGCCCATCACAAACAGCCCGGCCAATGTCAAAGAGGAATAATCCACAGTGACAAATGGTGAGAGTTTTGGCAGTAATATTAGACAGGAATGTGATTCATATAATTATTGGAAGAAATATATGGAGGCCCAAACACACACACTGTAAAAAATGTATTTGTTGTTTCAAAAATTAAGTGACCCAGCTGCTTTAAAATGTTGAGGGAATTCCGCATAAAAAAATAGTTATCATGTGAATTTGATGCAAAATTGTTATGTTAACTGACTTTTTTTAAGTTGAATTAACAAAATTTTTTGAGAAAGTATTCTTTTCAAGTTAAAACGACAAATCATTTTTACATTGCATATAACATTCACACACAACTTGCTGGTTATGAGTTCTTCTAGAGTCGGGGTTTCAACCTGATGTCAATCAAAGTTTTGTAAAGGGTCTGTTCTGTGATGTGTGGACAAATTATTTCGTTCCAACATGTATTTTTAATGTTGTAAATTTAGTTAATAGTTAAAGGCAGATTATTGAAAAAGAAAGCCAGAACTATAGTAGCATAATGTAGTGATGTTCTTTATATTAGCATTACATTTCTCAGATTTTAAAAAGAAACGAACTACAATGCATGCATTATCTTGCCCTTAAACATTGGTCTATCCACTAGTGCAAATAAAATGACTAAATAAAAAAAAATACAGAGGTTGAGTAATTTGAAAAGCATTGACTTATGTCCATTAACCAACTAAAGACATTTTTGCTTTAATATTAAAATGTCGATGTGGACGACAAGTATTCTGAAATGATACATTTACTACACAGTTGTCAATGGTACAAAAAGACCAAATAAATTCGCTCCTATTTTGTTCCATATGAAAAAACAGGTTTACTATTTATGTTATAATTTCTCCCATTAAATAGAGACCTCAGATTTTGATAAAAATACTTCATATCTGGCAAGATCATGCGTTCTCTGTACTCACGACACCTGTTCATCAGGTAAAGCTGCATACATTGACACCCGATGAGGAGAGCAAAGTTAACACAATCTCAAGTAAATCAGGTAAATATCAGAAACCCCTCGAGCTCTGTGTCATTCCGTGCTGACTCTGCATACATTATCGAATCAGGATATTACGATCACAAAATAACTGCAAAAATTGGTGCATTTGCAACGGGAATAAACCGTTTCAGTTGGTTCCCCGTAAGCAGTTGATTATTTTTCATTCTGACGGGCACAATAATTTCTTACAGAACATTACTGGAGTCAGACTAATAAACTCTTTGATGATCAGCATGTGTTATGCTTGATGGCTTGATAAAAGTTTGTAAAACTGAACTATCTTGACAACATACATCCAGCATGGCCTATAATCAATGCGGTAATCTGGCTAGAAACCACATTATCCACTTGGATAATTTCAAAGAGAAATTTTCCCAAAGAAATCTCTGTATGAAAGAACGAGCAAAAGAGACGTGTGTAACCTTACGCCAGCCCCACGGTTAACGACTACAAAGGGGAACACCACAGCTGCGGGAGAGAGTGTTTACTTGTTGAATCTTTTATCAGTTTTTCCCTGTTTTTATCTATGCTGGCTTTTCCTGCTTCTGAGCGCTTATCTATGCAGCCGAAGCCGAGCTCGTGGTTAGCCTGCGTACGCCTGATTACAGCGGTGATAGATGGAGTCAGGGATGACCTTACCTCCTCACTAAACGCAAGGTTGGACATTTGTCTCCCTGAAGTATTTGCATGTTTTTCGCCAGTTTAAAGCTATTTGTCATGTTTTTCACTTCGCCATTGGACAGGCGTCTGAGAGTGTGGATTGGTGAATCTTGCGATTAAAGCCTTCTTTTAAGATTGGAGTATTCCAGGTTTTGAATGTAGAACACTTTGGAAAATGTAAACAACGCTGGTCCAACACTGATCCAGCAGAACTTGTTTCAGTGTTTAAACACTGCAAAGACGTTTAAACAGAACTCAACCAGCAGAACATTTATAACAGAATCTAAATGTTAAACGAATACCTTTAAGATTACACAGGACCAGTGTTTGCAACCTGGAAAGTGGTCTACAGTCCTAAGGCCTAATTTCTAAAGAGTGTGAACAGACAAATTTGATCCTAGAGCGTGTGTACGCAAAAATCCACGGATACGTTCATATTTATTAAAATGGTCTTTGACGTGGAAAAGTGCTTAGCGTCACGTCAGGGTCTGAGCAGACGTGCTTACTTTTGCTTGTCCGAGTGCTGCAGGTTTTTGGAAATATAAGCCATTATTGCTGCTCATGAAGGATTTGGACAGTGAGAGGTGCTCTGTTATATGCCAATGATATTAATCAGACACCGTTAAAAGGCCGCTGCGCGCAATTAAAAGATCATTTGCGATGTACAGATATAACATCTGAAAGAGAGGCGTACACGCGTTTTCTGTGCGTACGTTCGTTTCTATGTATCACTTGTACGCACTTTGTGAAATGACCGTAAAATCGATGCAACATTTTATAAAGGAGGCTCCTGGACAGAATCCTCATTATGCCCTCATATATTTTCTATTGAACTATTTAATCCCGTATCATGTTACAGTGTTGTTGTGACAAATTTCATTTGATTTCATTCTTAACCTTTATATGTCCATTCAACCCGACGTCAGCTTTCAGGAAAACCCAAACATTGTGGTACACACATATTTGGCGTCTATGAGAAGATCACAAAATCAGGCAATATTCCGCCACTGATTCCTTAATTTCTGAATTTATTTGTCTGAGATTGAGAATGTGTCTAAACATAATCCTGAGTCTGAGCCGGGGTTTAAATTTAATCCTGAGTCTGCGCCTAAACCTGTACCTAAACCTAATCCTGGAGAGACCGATCCAGTCCCTGTGAGCCTGAGAGATGGTCGGGAATAGCAGAGAGGTTGTTCCATGAGGTACTTCAGCACTCCACACAGTTTTACACAGACGTCGCCACAGAGCCATACTGTGTCTTTCCATTCACTTCATTCAGCTCTAATTAGCCCCTACTCATGAGACAGTTCAGCTGTAATCAACTAGCAGCAAGATCCGTCATCTCCTCCTAATCATTTTATTACCTCTATAGAGAGGTCTGGAAATATCCCCATATAGTCCGCTGTAGACCAGGTCAGCGGGGTGGAGGTTTTGTAAACTTGATCTCACGGGAAATCAGTGAGTTGGATTTGAATTGTAATGCACCAAAACCTAGCCCCACTGTGCCACATTACCGCTTGAAATGTTGACGTCACATCCCATTTTGGTAACTAAAAATCCAGCGGTGTTTGGATTTGGCGTTTGTTTATGTCAAAACTACTCCATGTTTCATTTAGTTTTACAGTTACACAGTGCCTTGCGCAAACTTGCGAATACGTTCCACACTCGTTCCGGCTTCAGCCACAAGGGGCACTTTGAACATTTCGGAAAGCAAAGAGCGCTTTCTGCATACAGAAAAGTTATTTCGCTGCATATTGAGTCTCAAGAAAGAAAGAAAAGAAAGGTTTTCCGTTACATGTACGAATGTTTGCGAAAAAAGAAAAAGGGACGGGGACACAGCAGACACTTCCAGGTCTCTAACGAGGTCGCTAATTAACTCTCACACTCCTGCTTGCTCGCTCTCATCAGAGGTGCACGATGCTTTTTTGACAGGAGAAAATTGCAGGCCAATTAAATCATCTGAAGACGAACACTTCAGATGCTGGAATTAACAGCTAAATGTTACATTTATCTCTCAAAATGTGATGGAGGGGAATAAAATGGCAGGCCATCGAATGCTGGCTGATTTTTCAATTCTGCAACGAGAAATTATTTGTTATTGAATAATTACGGCGCCTCAGAAATTCCTTTTCAAATTTTTGCGGCGTTTTGTCGAACCTTTGATTTCATCGTAACTTCATAAGCCTGCCGGAGACAGTAACTTGTTTTTTGTGGCTGTTTCCCGTGTTGTGCTCCTTATTTTTCCTCCTTTGTGCCGCGCATTATTCGACAGGATGCCGTTTTTCCTCTTCTTTGAGCAGAATCCGACTGATTCTTGTGCTTTATTTTCATAACCCTTTCCTCAATTAACCTCTCGTACTGCTCCCCACTGGCAGCTGGCTACGGGGGGACATGTGTGACTGAAACACAGGCTCAATCACGCCATTATTTGTCATCTGTCCTCAGAGAAAGGGAGCGAGAAAAGAGTGAGAGGGGAGAATTCGTCTAATTTTTGGGTCTATTCTTAATGTCCCCCCTCCCCACCCCTACGGTCCTGACTGCTGGGGGCAAAGCGTTAGTGGGGGTATGGAAGAGAGCTGACAGGCTTTTTTTGCAGGCTGAGGTGGGGCGGAGGGGGGGTGAGCGGGACTTTTTTGTGTGGCTGTCAGGAGCAGCGGTGATGGCGTGAGTCTGAGGCCGCGGGGAGCCTTTGTGCTCACTCTATTCTCACTCCTCACATCGCTAACCCTCAATGCCTGGATTAGAGAATACTTTAGAGTTTTAATCTCTAATTCACGTCTCACACATACACTTTTTCTCCCTCTCACACACGCAGACGCGAACGCGCGCACCCACACACACAAAATCACACCCATTGAGTCACAGACAAAGTGTGAAAGAAAGGCGATGAATGGCGGACTAAAAGTGTAGTGAGGTTAGACGTAAATGCAGGGTTCACATCCATGGTTAAACGTTGGAATACTATCTATAAGACTCATTAGCGTCAGCGAGTGTGAGGTAACGCGCTTCTCTGGGCCCCTGAACGCTGAGGCCCCTTTCTTTCCACAAAACCCTCCATCCTTTCCTTACAATAATGAGAGAAAAAGGTCACGTTTTCACAAGAGGGGAAATGAAGGCAGCGTTCACCGTTGCTTTACAGTCCTAGTTCACCAACTCCAATAAATGAGCTTGTACAACAAGCCAAAGGGCCTTTTATTGCAAATTTAATTCATTTCTCTAGACAACTGTGAAATTTGCCATTGACATTAGTTATTACCCTGATGCCAACCAAGAGATGATCTCAGTTAATAAATGATCCCTAACAAGAGACGCTTCTCTTTTTCTCTGCGCACTGTGGAAAGCTCGTCGCACAGAGAAGCTACTGTCATTTCTTCCAGCCTGCTCTGCACCCTTACACAAACATATTCTATACTCTGCACACCCCCCCCCCCCCCCCCCATCACACACACACACTAATCATTTGAAGAAAAGCTTGATCCGACAGCTGCTCCCTGTTACCCTGTTATCTCTGTTACCCAACAATGTGAGCTGTGGTTACAGGTCAAAAACACTGAGAGGATCTTTCTTAGAGTTTTTCCTCTTAGACGTGCGCACGCACACACACAGTACACATATACACACGCACGTTGGGTTTCATGTTATATGGGGACATTCCATAGTCATATTTTTTATTATTGTACAATATTTTATCAACTATCCCTACCCCTAAACTCAACCCCAAAGGTCTTTGAACATACAGTCTTAATATTCATATTTTTGGGGGGTATTTTCTGAAAATATCAAAACTGAAATATCAAAACGCTAGCTCAAAATGGTTGCTACGGATGCGAAAAACGCGGGGAGATCGGACCCAGTCTGAATCCTTTATGACGACCAAAAGTATCGGAGGCAGTGTGTTAATGTGATTGACACAACGTGAGGTTGTATTTATTGTTTAACGTGCGGAAATGTGCAATGGCCTTAACCATCACCGAAACCTTTTTATATTTTTACATTTTTTAATGAACATGAACTTAAACAATGTCCCCACAAAGTAAAAAATGACTGGTATTTCTATCTTTGTAGGCATTCGGTTTGCACACTGTAGGGTTAACTAAAACCAAGTACACATTGACCTAGCTAACTATCTATTTGTTTACAGCTAATTATAATCACACTAACCCAAACCCTAACACATTGTTTCATTTTTAGAACTTTATTTATATATATATATATAAACACCCTTTAAACAATTGATCGCATCCTAAAATTCCCAAAGGGCAATTCTACCATATTTAGCTCACTTCTGTGCTAGCTCACCATGTGTCTTGATAAGTACATGTACACACACATACAGGGGTTGGATGGAGAATTGTTATTATTGTTTATGTACTATAAAATAATTGAAGACCTATTGGAAAAGGGGTTAATAAAAAGCAATTATACTGAAATTCATAACTATTATTATGTCGTGTTAATTCAAATCTTATTTGTACGTTTAAGTATGATTTGCTTTCGCGCCATTGACGTTATGTAGCTTACATTTTTTTATGATTGACAAATTCATGCAAATTAGCCACCTGGTAAAATAGTTACAAATTCCCGTAAGATATGGTTGGATAAAATTCATTGAGCCGGCTAATGTGCTTATATAATTTCAAATGGGCGACCAAGAGGACAAATCGTGGGAACCCATTTAGCAGGAACATAACCTCAAACAGTCCGATTGTCTGGTGTTTCTAGAGCAATGGTTAGTTACGAGAAGAGCCAGAATCAGGGGTGTCGCTAGACCCCTTTTACTGGGGCACGTGCGCCAGTATGCATTTGCTGTGTATAAATCTAAATTTAAGTTTGAACAATTTACTTTTTATTTGTGAATATATTAATTCAGATTGGTAGTCGCGTCATCAAAAAAATTGCAAGAAATATTTAAAAATATGATCTCTGCTTTCACTATTTCCATGCAGTGTAAGCCATTTATGCCATAAACCATGTTAATATCGTTCATGTTAAGTATGTTAAAGATACTTAAAGATCTTAGCAGGCTTTCAAGAAAAGAAGTTGGAAAAGTAATGGGGGCCTTTGCCCCAATAGAGCTATAGGTCTAGAAACGCCCCTTGTGAGAATTGGGTTTCCTACAGGAAACTATTTAAGAGATACATTTCGAAATATGAATTGGAAAGTTTAAAACCTGTTTTAAAGGTGAATTGTGTTTCAACATCTTATTAATAAAGATATTTCATCTATTTCCCTGGTGTTCACATTTGTTCAAGCCCTGTAGAGACTGTCCTTCAAGTACCAATTCCTTAAAGTTTTTGACATCTTTCATTCTCACACATGTATAGCCTAAACTCTGCACACACTTTATGTTAGGACGCACACCGCCGTAACAATTTGTGAGTGTTGTGCACAGTTAATGATTCCATTAACCGTTCATTGCTTGTGACAGTAATTCATAGTTTAATTCACAATTTCACATATTGACTTTCTCTCCGCCCTCACCAATACATTCCTCATCAACCAATCCAAATGTTTTGTCCCAAAGTTCCTAATCTAAAATTATAATTTCTTGACAAATGAAATCCATTATCAACAGATTCATGAATATTTGCCAAGTCCTGCATTTACAAGCTGCACTTTCTCATCTAAAGGAAATAGAATTGTTCAAATTGTGTTTGAGAGAAGGCTCGCACACTGGAGGCGGCCCATAATGCAATACGCCAATTTTTCCTTATTTTTTGCAGTTCCAATTTATTGAGGTAACAGAGCAGAAAATGCAGTGACAGCTGTAGCACTTTATTGCGAATTAGTACATACGTACATAGAGAGAGTCAGAAAAATAAAGACAGAGAGAAAGACTCATTGTATTTCTGTAATTGCCACAGGCTCGGAAAATGGGCTAGCAATAGTACTGGAGCAATTACATATTGAAGACAGAAGATGACAGGATATACTTTGAACATCAGATCACATTTACACCGGGATTTGACCCCCCTCCCCACAACATAACTGAGAGTGTGCCAATGACAGCCATACATGCTCGCGACTCGGTGAGGCCGCTGGATGATTATAATTATTGCGTCTGACGTTTGACCTGGTATTGATGGTGTGACTGCTGGATGTTTCAACTGCAGATGTGTTTAACAGGCTGACATGGTTTCTCACAAGGTCAGTGCGGTGTATAGAGAAATGAACGCTTGCCAAATGCTGTCAGACTTCCGCAAATGCTCATACTCTCAATTGTCAACATAACAGCTTTGTTAGGACAGATTCGTTTAGAGGTCTATTGGCATGGGTTATCAACACTCGGAAGGCAGGTGGTGCCCAAAGCTCTTTTGCTAGAGATGCTAGCAGTGGTCAAACTATGGACAGCAATGGCACAAACCTGCGACAGTCCACTTCTTTGTACTGCGTTGAAACTTATGAGGTGAACATTATACCCATTTTAATTCCATTAAAAACGTTATCAGGTTTAATAAGAGTTCAACTAAAAGTTGTAAAAGCATTACATACATTTATACCAGTGTTACATTTTAAAGTCGCAGTGGAATTAAAAATGATATTTTATGTTTTCATGAAATATTGCAGCGTTTATTGTAAATAGCTTACCAATGTGGGTCATTCTCTTTTTAAAATTCATGTTCCATCATAATCTTCAGTTAAAGTGACTATCTCTCTCAAATGACGTAAATTAGACTATTTAGCATCCGTTAGCTCCTCCCCTTCAACTGTCAGTCTGCTCCCAGTTACTTTTAAATGTTTTTTTACATCCAATCCAAACGCCTAAAATGATTTCTCATTAGAAATTCAGTTTCACTTCAAAAGAGCTTAATAATAATTAAGACATCAGGGGTGGTCCTGGTCATGTGGGGACCAAATGACAGACAATGGCAAAAAATGTATTCAATGAAATAAAATGAAATACTGTTAGATATACAATACTGTTGATTCTATTAAATATGCTCTAAATATGGTTTGGTTGTCACTCTTACACACTATTGTCCATACTCGTACGACAGAACACATCATAATAACACATTGTTATTGTTCACACCCCTCTATCTCTTTTGCATGAGACTATAGATTGTGCATTTCGATTTGCTGCGCTGCCTTCCAAAATACACGCTCATTTGCTGTTGTTATTAGTTTGTCATGTCGCATGAATTGATAACATGACGCAGCTTGTCTGCCATCGCTCATCTCCTGCATTGTGATCGGAGGTTAACGCCATGAACAACAAGTGAATAGACGAGATGTCATACAGCCAATGGAGTCAATTTTCCTTTTCTCTGAAAGAAGTGGTGAAGCCACACTGAAAAGAAAACCACGTGGATTTCCCTTCAATAAAAACCTAAATTTCACACATATTCTTATGTGTAGGGTTTTGAGACACAATGGCTAAGGCATTATTTGGAGAATGATTTAAGATAGTAGAAAATTATTAGTTTACTGAGGGCTGAGTGCAGTAGGTTTATGTGGGTTAATTATAGGATGCCTGCCCTGAAACAGTGTTAGGTGCAGTGTTGTAATTCAACGAAGTACAAATACTTCGTTACTGTAATTAAGTAGAATTTTCACATGTCTGTACTTAACTTCGTTATTTATTTTTCTGACAACTTTCACTTTTACTCGTGTATAAATCGTGTACTTTTACTCCAATACATTTCTCCTAACCATCTTCGTTACTCGTTACTACAAATTACAAGAAATTTGTGTTGGTGACGCGACGTAATGCCTGTTCGAAGTCATGTCAAGCGCCAAGCACGTTACCACTGACGGGCATCTCGACTACAGTCGTGTACTTTGTGAACTTGGTGGTGGTGACGAAGATAACGTTACACACCCGTGGCCGTATTTGCAAGAAATATTTTCGTACATTCGAGAGAGAATTCTTTCTACCGAATTAAGTGCCTGTTATTCGTACCGAGAGTCACTGAAATATTGGCATTCAAAAATTCCCCATCCAACATGAAAAGCACATCACAGTTTAAATTAGGTAGGTTAAATACATTTTCATTCAATGAAGCCGTAATGTCAACGCCATTTTACATGAATTAGTTATCATATAAGCCTCTTCCTCTTATCTGGCTAACGTGATGGCCAGGCTAATGTGTGCTAGTTAACTTCTCTGATTAGCCAATGTGCAGATATTTAACAACACAAATGATTTTCCTGCGAAATAATTCCACACGAAACTCTTGAAGAGATGTCCATAATACTGAAAAGGTTAACAGCGGTTTCTGGTATAGCGGCCGAATATTTCCTTCGGTAAAGGGATTTTTTTAAGAGCACATTGGGCAACTTCATATGGCAGCTTCCAGAGCATTTTGTTAAACTTGAGATTTGCTTTGATTTAATTACCTCAAAACTTGTTATCGGCTAATGTTATATATTGTGAATGTAGGCTTACATATTGATCAAAGTCAAAGTGCTTTTATTGCCACATAACATAGGTCAGCTAGTAATAAACAGGAGACAAACGACCAGTTAACACAATACAGTACAGGCTACACAACACCAACAACAGCAATGAATCCAAGCTAATAGTGTTGGTCTTGCAGTTAGGAAAATATTATATAAAAAAATGCTCATGTGACTGTTATTGTTGATTCCAACCGTTCACTTTTTTTGAAATACTTTTACTTTTAATAAATGTCGGATACTTTAAGACTTTTACTCAAGTAAAATTTTGAAGGGTGACTTTAAATTCTACCAAAGTCATTTTCTGGTAAGATACTTGTACTTTTACTCAAGTATCGCTTTCAACTACTTTATACAAGACTGGTTAGGTGTTCTGTACACTGTAAGGTTTTGTGTCCATCATGGTGGTCGGTCAGAAGTGTGTTTTACAACATCATATAAAGAGTCTGAGGAGAACACTTAGCACATTTAACAGAGAGAATAGGGTTCGCTGTCAATAAAAACTCAAAGTGCTAGGCTGAGTCTGGAACTGCAAGTTCAAAGCCCACCATCAAGACGGAACATGTGTAAGAAAAAGAAGACTACACACTCAAATGAAAAATGGAAATGTTGTCATCCTTTACTCACTCTCAGGTTGTTTGAAATCTCTATTAATTTTTTTTTTTCGATGTACACAGAGAAGATATTTGGAAGACTGCGTATGACCAAACAGTTCTTGGCCACCATTGACAAAAAAAATTCACAAAAGAAGATATTTTGAAGAATGTAGGAAAGCAAACCTTTAATAATGAAAATTATTATTCAGATCCCAATTCAAATTTGGGACGTTGTGTAATATGTAAATAAAAGCAGAATACAGTGACTTGCAAATTCTTTTTGACCCATATTTAATTGAATTCACCACAAAGACAAGATATTTAATATTCAAACTGATAAACTTTATTTATTTTTACAAATATTCACTCATTTTGAATTTGATGCCTGCAACACTTTACAAAAGAGCTTGGACAGGGAAAAAAACTGGGAAAGTTGAGGTTAGCTCACAAAACACCTGTTTGAAACATTCCACAGGTGAGCAAATGTATTGGAAACAGGTAAGCAACATGATATGGTATAAAAGGAGCACCCTAAAAGGCTCAGTCATTCACAAGCAAGGATGGGGCGCGGTTCACAACTTTGTGAACAGCTACGTGAGCAAATAGTAACTTAACGTGCTATTGCAAGGAATACATTATACATCATATGCAGTCCATAATATCAGCAAAAGATTCAGAGAATCTGGAACAATCTCTGCATGTAAGGGACAAGGCTGTAAACCAACACTGAATGCCGTGACCTTCGACCCCTCAGGCACCCCACTGCATTAAAAACAGACATTATTCGGTAAAGGATATTACCACGTGGGCTCAGGAACACTTCGGAAAACCATTGTCAGTAAACACAGTTCGTCGCAGCATCTACAAGTGCAAGTTAAAACTCTTCCATGCAAAACGAATGCCATACATCAACCGGAACCCAACAGCTGGCTTCTCTGGGCCCGAGCTCATCTGAGATTGATGCAAAGTGGCAAAGTGTACTGTGGTCTGAGTCCACATTTCAATTTTTTTTTTAATCATAGACCTTGCGTCCGCGGGCTAAAGAGGAAAAGGACCATGCTGATTTGTATCAGCGCAAAGTTCAAAGCCAGCATCTGTGATGGTATGGGTAACTTGCACATCTGAGAAGGCAACATTAATGCAGAAAGGTACATACAGGTTTTGGACCAAAAATGCTGCCATCCAAGCAACAATCTTTTTCATGGATGTCCCTGCTTATTTCAACGAGACAATGCCGAGCCACATTCTGCACGTGTTAAAACAGCGTGGCTGCGTAGGAAAAAAGTGTGGGTACTAGACTGGTCTGCCTGTAGTACAGACCTGTCTCAACATTGAAAATGTGTGGTGCATTATGAAGGGCTAAATAAGACAACGCAGTTCCTGGACTGTTGAGCAACTCAAGTCGTACATCAAGCAAGAATGGGAAAGAATTCCACTTAAAAAGCTTCAACAATTAGTGTCATCAGTTCCCATACGCCTATTATGTGTTGTTAAAAGGAAAGGTGATGTAACACAAAGGTAAAATTACCCCTGTCCCAGCTCCTTTGGAACGTGTTGCAGTCAGAGAATTTGCAAGTCACTTTATTCTGCTTTTATTTACATTTAACACAACTTCACTGGAATTGGGGTTTGTAAAATTAAGGGTTACCTAATAGCATTTACACTGTGGTATATTCCTTTTCAGATAAGTAAACACGTATATGTGTGTGTGCGTATGTTCAGAGTCACCTCTCCGTAGGGACTGACCTTCCTCAGTACACGGCAGCCTCCATTAATACAGGTTTAATTAAACTGAGCCCATCCGGGCGTCTCCCTCCGCTTGCAATGGCCCGCAGGGGAGCACACACAGTCAGCTCTGCATCGCACACTAACAGGGCCAGATCAGCACACGCACACATACTCCATATGTTTAATATAAACGCACCTTCTTGCAGATCAGAGTGTCCGATGGAATCTGAAAGCCGTTGAAGATTCCCAGATCTTCCCATACAGTCATATCCAGGGTCATATGATGCAGGTTTACATGTGTGTCAGAAAAGTTGTTGTGCTCTCTAGCGAGATGTGGGGGCGAGGCCACGCCTGTAATGGAACTCTCATTCAGTGGCCATATCTAATCAGCCATATCTAATCAACAAATTACAGTGATGTATGTGGCCTGCAAATCCTGTGGCTAATAAACTACAGTGTATTTAACATGTGTAAAGTGTTCCCGTGCACCCCCTCTGTCTCCTTGATTAATGTAAATGTAATTAAGCACCATGCTAATTAAAGCATAAATAATGACAAGGTGCGCATTTATGCAAAGATAACGGTACACCTAGGTGAGGTGATATAATGACAAAGCTTCATGACATCTCCACCAACAATGAAAACCTTTATCATAACCTTGTGATTTGGTTATAGTCTGCACGCAGAAGGACGCCAGCAAAATGACTGAGAGCTGTGAACTGATGATTTGCATCGCATCATTGTCATGATGTGCTGACATCATACTTGTGACTGTCCATGAATCATCTGTGTCGTCTTTGCTAAGATAATGATGCAAACAGCAACATTTGACATGCTTAATACAAGATTTAATCCCCCAAAATGCGACCTCTGCCTCATTTTCAAACCACTATGACTTTCTTTCTTATGCAAAACAGAAAAGAAAATATTTTCTTGCATTGGTTTACTTGCATTGGTTTCGTGTCCATACAATAGAAGTAAATGGGGACCAACAGTTTTTGGTAACCAACATTTTTCAAAATATCTTCTTTGTGCTTTGGAGAGGTTTGAAATGACAACAGGGTGAGTCAATGATGATAGAATTAGCATTTTGGAGGTTCCTTTAAATCAGTTTTTTTGTGTAAAAAATGTACTAAAAAGAAAAATATATATCCTGGCTAAAAGCATTTAGCGTAAATAAATATAAATGTCTGAAAACAGACATCATTTTTTGGTAATATTGAAAACGGGTCGTTTAACACCAAGTGTTAAATCCATTTAGCTTAACAATCCTCAGTTGTGGATGGGTAACTTTATATAACTTTTGTTTACATTGCTGTTTTGAAGTTGATAGCTCTGTTCCATTATTATTGATGTTGAGTAATATAAATCAGATGTGTGATCACATTTTCAAAGGGGAGTTTGGCTATTGAATTGCTTCAGAAATTGTTAATAATGCAAATTTACATTGTGTTTCAATTTGATTTCTATTAATGTTCTTCCATTTTTCATATTATCAATTATAAACTGATGACACAAAAATGAAAATATTCAAAGCTTTGAATTATAACTTTATTACGATATTAACCTCAAAACTTGACATTTATACAGTTTTATATCCCCTACATCTCCTTTGTCCTAAACAGAATATCATTCAAAATATCATTTCAGCTTGTTCTTGGATCTAAACAACCAACAAACACACTTGTCAGCTGTTCTCTGCCTCTCTCACCACCTCCTGATATGTGAATAACGTGCATGTTTCTGTGATTAATGGCACCTGCACTGTAGCTGACGGTGCGCATGTGGCAGTGACAAATGCTGGTATCCATTGCCATAGTGATGCTATAAACTTAGCCAGCCCTTAGGTAGAACCGCAGCCATAGTACGTTTATCAACATCAAAAACATGAGAGATCCAAAGAAAATCTGAGACTAGCTTCATTCAGGTCCATTTGGTGCATCCAACAGTTTTCAAATGCAGAAAGCGTTTTGTATAATAATGCATAACATATGTTATTCATTGATTGGTTGATTCATTCATTTTATTATTTTATTCACACCAGACCAGACGACCAGAAGACCAAAAGTGAAGCTGAGTAGAGAGGAAGACTAGGCAAGCTGCTTCAACCCCGGTGACCATGTGATGTGACAGCTCTCCGTTCCATGATACCCTCAAGGATCTACCTGAGAAGTAAGATTTAGACCAGTGGAGTGGAGTTGCAATAGGATCTGAAGATTAACTGTGTCAAGAGCTGCAGAGAGATCCAGCAGGATGAATATTGAGTTTTTTGTATTGAAATCTTCCATTTATGAAGGTCTGTGGTTAGCAATGATTTATCATCAAGCCGATTAACAGCATACTGTACAATACCATTTTTACATACAGCAAATGTGTTTTATATAACCCCCTGGGCTCATATTCATGAAATATCTTAGTGCAAGGTGTTGCTTCTAGTGACAAATTCTAAGAATATTTGTAGAAATGTGGGCGTTTCCCCTCGAAATCAAAGCATCTTAACCCTTAATCAAAAGAGCTGTCAAGGTACAAAATTATTAGGAGTAGTGAGGAGTTTTAAGAGGTTTATGAGTTTCTTGTGCAGCAGAGAATATGGACAAAATTGCTCTCAGATTGGTCCTGAATCGCTTTTAAGCTAAGACTCCTTTTAAGCTTATTTAAGAGCTCTCTGAGAGGATTCTAAGAAGCTTTAAGATTTCGGGCCCAGGAGTAAAAAGATGTGAAAATAGAAAATTGGGTCCAATGTTGTTGCCAACATTCTTCAAAATATCTTGTTTTGTGTTGCGCAAAGAAAAGGCTGTTACTAACAAAACAGGATCTAACTGTTTCCAGATGCCTCGTACTTTGAAACTCAAAAATGTGCGCACTCTCGACACTTTTACATCTCTTTTTATTTACTTAATTCAGTAATAATTGTTGGTTGAGAAGGTGAATGAAGCTAAGCGATTAACAGAGCCGATATTGCAACAATTGAAAGTCTTGTTAAACAGAAACTAGCAAAATCTTAAGGTGAGGCAGGGAGCAATGATGATCTTTAATCACTCTTGTTTCTCTTGTGGTCTAACATGTTAGCCAGCACTTTAATTCTTTATAAAGAATATCTATCTGGCTGAATGTTGAAGTGATGGAAAGACTGCAGCGAGTATGACTGGACAGGAATGCCAATAGCCTCATTACTTGGCACGGCACATTGTAACTGGAAATTGCTTCTTTCGGGTTTTGTTTGCTCTGGCAATTACAATAAACTCTCTGCTTGACACGTTGTTTGCACAGATGTAGAGCATTAATAAACATGAGAGCTAATCTGAATTATTGAACCGCTCCCCATAATTCCGATAATGGATTTCCCGACTCCGACGGACGTAGGGATGAGCGCGGGGAGATGGCCTGGCTCCCCAGGACCAAACGGAGGTGCGGGGCCTTATCACACGTGAAATCCTTTTATTGGATGTGCAGCCGTGAAGCCTGCGCCCCTCAAGAATTCCCAAAGTTTCGGAGCTTTCTCTAGCAAGCACACATTTCCTGACATATACACAAACACACATGCGCTGCACCACTTGCAAACTCACTCAAGAGAGTGACATTTGTTCTCCAGTTGCCTGTCAAAGGAGAAGAGCAATGCCTCAAAGTTAACAAGGTAAAGGTTAAAGAGCAGGTGAATGTTGGAGAGCAACGATTTCATTTCAGGAGAAGTTCATAAAATACACATTCATGTTTCCCACTGCCAGGAGTGGCAGTTTTGGAATTTAATGACTGATGCAGTGGCCACCAGTAATAATCAGCATGGTGCAAACCTCATTTGTGCTGTTAAATCAATCACTTTATTTTCACTGGTGCATAACGTGAGATGACTACAATCCTGCAACTTACACTTATGCATACTTTATACACAAAACCACTTATTTTGAACCCAATGCAACGTTAAATTGCTCACCTTTTCCAACCTCAAGAGAAAAACCGAGAGCTTCAGTGTTACATTGCACATCTGCTTTACTCTAAATTCAGCCCACCATCATTATGGTTTCTGTGACAGTCAGGTGGAGATCTGTGACATCATTATTTTAATGTACTATGTACAGTGCCTGTACAACTCTCAATTTTCTTTTTAGTTGTTATCATATCACTTGCCTAACTTGTTAAATTGCATATACAATACTTTTTTATCTATCTTTTTTTTAATAAGTGGGGCGGTTGACCTTTAGATGAAATAGATATGAAATATATATTAAAAACATATAACAATGAAAACATTTTTATGTTGTGTTATTGTAATCTTTTGAGAGATAGAAACATAATATTATCAGTGTTAAATAGCTGATATTAATCTCATTATATGAGTAATTATTATTTTGTGAAAATTAAATTATTTGCATAATCTCATGAGGGCCTCAAAAACTATTATTGCTTAAATATTCATAAAGTTTGGAATAGGAAACTGGCTATAAAAGCTCCCAAAGGAGGGCATTTAATTGAATTAAAGTTGGCAAGAAAAGGAAGTAGCAATTGTCCTCTTTTCCCTGTGCTGGTGATGTATTATAGTCACACAGCTTGTGAAATGTGAAAAATGTAGGGCGGGACTAGTTTTCATCCACGGAGAACTGATTGGATTGTTGCTGGAATCTTTTCCCAGGTAGTATGGAGTCTTTGATAGCCCCGCCCACCATTACTTGTGGGAAAGATTTTCAATAATACTTTTGATATTATTTTCTTTTATCATAATCCTAACTCCAGTATTCAAAATATTGTTCGTTATTTTATCATACTTAGCTGTTTATTTGTTGCTTTTTTCCTTCCTTGTATGATTTTTGTGAAGTTCTCTGCATTGTTCTCCATAGTTTTGTTCCTAATATTGGTTTATTGCCATTCAAAAAATATGTAATTTCAATGGGAGGAGGAGCCTAACATTTTTTATATTAGGAGGGCATGTGGTTAATTCTGTCTAAGAGGGTGGGGGGTGCAGCGCGTGGTTAATTACTGTATGTCGGGGGGGGTCTTTTGCGTGGTTCATTCTGTCGATGGGGGGGGGCGGGGGGGCTGCGTGCATATGGTTTTTTTGCATTCGCGTTGCGTGCATTTATAATACGTTCATCTAAACGGACAAAGCTCCTCATATGATACCGGCCCACCAGAAAAAGGCCCCTGGCTGTTAGCTTACATAATATATAATATTGTACAACAGTGGTTTACTTCACAGCCGCGAAAGAGTGATTACATGCAAGATTCTTTCTTCAACTTTTGGATTTAATTTCTTTTCCATTTATTTTTTGCACAGAAAACACTGTATCTAACCATCATGTGACCAGAACATTCTCTCAAATCTGGAAGGAACCAAACAAATTCCCTCTAACTAGCAAGAATAGTCACAATATTGCATGTCTAATGACGTGTGCTCAGCAGTCTGACTCTCTCACTTCTTCTCTTTATCGTTTCATTCCATTCTCTCGCCTGTTCTTGTGTTGTAGTTATTGTAACAGCCTGTTCAGGAGTCACAATGCCTAACAGTAATCAAAGTACTGACAAAAGACTTCTTTCATTCTTTGCCTGGTTTTGTGTATATTATTATGTGTTTCCATCTCACCAGCATGTCTTAAAGTCGAGAAGTGCCATGCCGTAATTTCGCATTGAATAAGATACCACTGATCAAAGTCACCAAGAGTCTGTTTGATACCTTAGAATATCTAGCCCTCCCTCTGTTATGCCTTTTGAACATCTTAGGCCTTTTAAGGAGAGAAAGAGTGAGAGAGAGTGAGTGAGTGTGAGAGAACGTACTCGGTTACTAACGTAACCTCGGTTCCCTGAGATACGGGAACGAGTACTGCGTAGCAGGACGCTATGGGGAAAACTCCTTTTTCTCCGATGACTGAAGCAATTCAATAGCGCAGTGAAAACTGCACGCTCATTGGTTGGAAAAAAGTAAAACTTTAAACCAATGGTAGCGGAGCTGCCGGACCAATGGCGATGATACCCGCCAGAAGGGGCGGGGCTTACGGCTATATAAGCCGACGCATCGCCATAGAGTCCTCAGGTTACTTCGACTGAAGCGACGACAATGCAGCTCGTAGCACGGCAAGGAACGCAGTACTCGTTCCCGTATCTCAGGGAACCGAGGTTACGTTAGTAACCGAGTACGTTCCCTATCGATACTTCACTCGTACTGTGTAGCAGGACGCTATGGGGAACCAGTATAATCACGCCGTGCTACAGATGGAACGAAAACACAGATAGTCTCGGAGCCTTGGCTCGGAGACGGGGTAGAACAGGGAGTCCCTGAGAAGGCGGAGAAGGCCAAGCTAGTAGGTGGCCTAGTCCGGTTAATCGTCCCAAAAATATTAGGTGCTGGCGTGGCTATAGAGCCAGGGCTCCGCGGCCTAGTCCAAAGCAGAAAGGACCCGGGCCTGAAGCGACTTACAAGTAGTTTTTTACAGTGGCACATTACTGCAGAGCAATCAAGTAGCTGAATCCTCAGTGTTCAGTCTTTAGAATCAAAGGGACTCATCGCGTATATTGTGATACTACAAAATGACATAATATTGGTTTGTTTTTTCATAATTTGAAACAAAGAAATACATTATGTGTTTAATATAAAGCACGAAAAAGCCTGGCATCAGACAAACAAATGAGATAGTAACAAGTAATATTCGTAAGGTCTAGATTAACCTCAAGAGTCTTCTTTGACCTCATTTGTATCGAAGGTTTATGTGATTGCGGGTCCAAAGCAATGTACTGTAATGGCTCACTTTATTGAATCAATTTACTGGATTCAGTTTGTCAACAGCCCTGGTGTTTACACAAGTGCAGGCCGCATTGCCTTGTTACTTTCGTATAGATTTTCCTCTTTTTTGGTTTGTTTACTGTGTAACTTAGTACGTACATTAGAAGTTATTTGTTTGCACCTGGCTCAGTCATCTCTTCACCATGTGACTCTGAAAGATTCCCATTACAGTAATGAGAGAGTTTCTGCTGATGCGTTAAACATGTCACAACAGGCAAACATACGAATAAACAACCCGAGCAACAGTAAACAGGATGTCCATATTTAAAAAGTAAATAATGGTTTCACCTGTTTTCAGAACAATTATGTTGCAATTACTCAGTAATTGATACAGATACACTACATTGTTTATTTTCTTGGAGATACGATAATAACTTTTCATCTGTAATTCAGCTGGATGTATATCTGGCGGGGTTTGATGTAGACACTTTGCATACACACAAATGAACAGTAAAATGTGCATAGGCCCTAAGTATCAAGATGAAGAAACCTACGTTTTAAAACCTAGTAAGCTACATTCTTCAGTAGTTGAATCAAATAGTTAATTTATAATCAACATTTATTTTACTCCAATTTATGTAACCGAGCTTGTTGCGATGTGGGATAACAAAGAATTCATGTAATGCTGTCATTGCTTAATGCGAGGAATCATTTACATTCATTTGGCAGACGCTTTTGCCAAAGTGACTTAAAATGCATTCAGGGCAGGCCTTTTATCAGTTTGTGTGTTCCATTGTGGACCTTTACACTGCTTATGGAAGTTTTTCCCCAATTAACATACATGAATGGTATATGTCAACTATAGTACCTTTTGGAACAGGCCCCTTAAATGGATAGTTCACCCCAAAATAAAAAATTGCCATTGTTCCAAATCTGTACATTTCTTGGTTGTCATGAATACATGAAAGATATTTGGAAGAATGCTTGTAACCAACACCAAACAGTTCTTGGACCCCATTGACTACCATGGTAGAAACAAAAAATTACTTTATCATTTTATTTTGTTCTGTTGAACAAAACAGAAAATATTTTGAAGATTGTAGGACAGCGAACAGTTCAGGGGCACTTTTGTTTACCTTTGTCATTTTTCCTACTATGGTAGTCAATGTGTACCAAGAATTGTTTGGTTACAATAATTTGCTCAGATATCTTTCTCTGTGTTCAACCAAGCAAAGAAATGATACAAGTTTGGCACAACTGACAAAATGTTCATTTTTGGTTGAACTTTCCCTTTGAAAAATAAAAATAGCACATAAGTTATCTGACTGATCGTTCCAATTCAGCTGAATGTTTTCTTGACCAGCTTTACTCTGTTAAACCAGAGGATGATATGCAGCACACAAAAAACCTGCAATTAACTGCAGGGGGGAATAATTCAGCTGAACCACTCCCCAAAAAAAGAGGAGATTTCCCAAATGAGCAGCGCAGAGTCTGAAGACACATAAGTCATCTGAGAGAAGGTAATTTATTTTCCCTGAGTTTAATATGTCACAGCCCAATGCCTGTGTGTCTGTGGAGTGCGAACTGCTTGGCGCAGGCCGCTGTCGTAGCCGGCTGCCTCCTCCACTGATACCTGTGGTGTTCTTCATGGTTCAGGAGCTCCTAATTTAAATAGGAAGTTGCACATATTTCACGGAAACACTGGGAGCTGAGGACGGGGTGGGGTAGGGGGTGCTTTAACACAGGATGGGGCAGATGATGTACTACTCGCATGCCGGCGCGCCGTTCGTATGATCCTTCTCTAGCGTGCCGGAGAAGGTCACGGATCAGAGTAGGCAGAGGTGTAGCATGGCTACAAATGGTAGGACATGCTGGTAGCGGCAGGAGTGTGCTGATGGGCCATAGCCTGCTCAGAGTGCTTATGGAGGCGCAGGGAAATATGGTGGTAATTCACTCACCATGCCCCCAAACGAGTTGTTCCTGTAGTTATGGCACATACAGGACCTTCAACTGTGATCATCCCATAATATTCACGATTCAAACATGATGGTGAGTTTTAAAATAAAGGCAGAGAAAAGTTGAAAACATTAATGAACTCGTAATAAAAACAAATCAAATAATAATATTAATATAAATAACAGTAATATATTATCAATTAGATGTATTTATATCATAAACATATAATAATACAATTAATAATACATCAAAAGATAAACGCTGTACAGATTTACGTAAAGTAGAATAAAAATTATTTAAATATAACATGAAAACAACAAATAAAAGTAGTAAGAAATAAAATATTATCCATGCTTTTTTTCTTAATTGAAAAATTATAAGTAATAATTTAATATAATAATAAATTACAATTATTTATTTCATTGATATTTTTTTAAATCATCAATGTCCTTACGAAACCTGAGATGTCCAAATTCACTGTTTGTCAGGAAATTGAAAAAACATTGTGCTTTTTAAACTTTACTATGTTGTCAAAGTTGACAGGCACTGTTTAATACTTTTATTGGTTAGATACTTGCAAAACCCATAACAAACCCATATACAAAGATTAATAATAATGATTTACGGCGAAAAACTAATAAATAGAATCACAAAATATGGAGATACAAGGTTCCAGAAGCAAACAGCTATTTTTACTCTTGTGCATTAAGAATTCTCCCTTGATAATTTTTATACCTACCAACAAATTATAAAATATAAAATGTAAAATATTATTAATATTTCTATATAGAAGCAATCCCTATGTTTCATATTTATGAAGAATGATAGCAGCAAATTATAAAATATGATCTTTTGAAAGCCTTTTGAAAGAAATAGCTGACTTCCTGGTTAGTTAAGTGAACTAGGAAGTTAATAGAGACACTCCTAATCTAATGATGCAGCCATTAGGAGCCTAATGACCAAATAAAAAGTGCTTAATAAACTCATCGCAATATTTGCTCTGCTGCGCAATTTTATTTCTGCAGGAAAATCATTGTGAGTATATTGTGAGTATTTCATAATGACAGTACTTTCTTTGCTTTTGCTCTACACTGCTTCAGAAGTAAATGAAAAAAACGTGTGTAGGCCTCAGTTATTCGTTTAAACACATTCCCAGACGGATCAAAACCTTCACTTTATACACACATCAGATAGAAGCCCTAATCTAAACTGTAATTTCATTATTGGTCCTTTCTGTTGCGAGGTAATATTGCACTTTCAAGTCTAGCTGTTTCATTTGAAGGAACCGCACCTAAAATCATTTAAAGGTCCTTTACACGGGGCTAAAATAGCGCTGTAACCCAATCAATAGATTGCACCCTACCTCATGTGGCAGAGATAATCTATTCAGAGCTGTATCTCTCTAGGCTCTTTGTTCAGCCCAATATTTATCGGAGTTCAGAATCAGCATCATCTCTTATACTGAACCAATACACACACACACACACACATACAACTATACCAACTAGGCCTTACCAAACTAGCAATGACCTACGGCACTTGACCTCTGACATCGTGACCTGTTGTCTGATGACCATCGATTATGTCTGGGCTTTACTGTGTAATTGCTGGATTGTAATTACATTATATTTTATTAATCCTCTTTAATCAGCCTTTTCCGAAGATGCTTTGATACGACTTTGTTTTCCTCCAACTCAACATTTTTCTTTATCGTAGTATTCAGATACTGAAGCGGCAATACTAAATCTGACACAAAAGTAATCAGGCATATCCCTGCCTTTCCCTCAAGGACCCCTTTGGTGGGACTGAGAATTTTCTATTAGGCACAGAGGGCTCGGTTTCCCTTGCTATGTTTCCGGGCTCATTGACTGCGTAACCATGGGGAAATGAGAGACAAAGCCTTGTGTCTTCTGACGGAAGTTGTCATGGGAATCTATGTGTTCAAGTCATTGATTACAGGATTTGAAATGAACTTCCTAAAATTGGAACGCGGGTAGAGGAATCCATTCCATCATTTTATCAATTCATCTGTGAACTACGAAACAATTGACTATTTAGTCATTGTATTTCAGATATTATATTATATTTATTTTAGTACTGTGTATATATAAAAAAACATGTATATATTTAAGAAATTTGAGTATTACATATTTATATTTATACATAGTGTAAAATACATTTTTAAAACCTATAGAAAATGTTTTTAGTAATTTATATGTATTTATGTAAATATTTACTATATATACACACATATAAACACGCCACACACACATATTATATAACATAAACATACTGTATTTTGGATTTCACAGCAATTTATCTAGATTATATTTATTATATTTTCTTAGACATTTTATTATGTTTTATTTATATAACATTTTAACTAAATAATATCGATTTACATTTAGATTATTTCAATTAAAATAGAATGTTTTTTAAGATGTGCTTTTTGTAAATTCCATCACATCGAATCACTGTGCAAACAAATCTAAATAAAAACATTGAATTCAACATCAAATGACATAAACCTAAATAACAAAACATTCACACTGGTAATAAATATAAAAACGTATCTCCCAGAAGGAGAAGTAGAAAAGATGACGTATTGCCGAAACTTGACAAGAAGATACAAAACCTTTTTGCTGTGGCATTAAACCTGAAACAGCAGGTCTTTGATGTTGGCCACTGATACTGCTGTGAAAGACTTCAAAACCTTAGCACAAATTGAGTTTGTTGTCTATACAAGCACCTGCCAGATTTAATATTGAACGGATGATCCAAAATGGATTTTTGATCCCAGTAAAATGAGAAAAAATGTCTGAAACAACAGAAAAGGGAGGGGCAATCTATAGCCCTCCAAAACTGAGATTTCTGTTCCCAGTTGGAGAATCTATCTCCTTCTGTCCTTCCTTTTGATGGGCGGGTTTTCATGTAAAGAAAAGTCTTCAGGTCTGACCTTCCTACAACTTGCCTGCGGCTATTCACAGATTGCTAGTTTTCAGTGGCTCATCCTAAGGGTGTGATCCAAATCAAACCAACATAAATATTTAAGTGAGCCTTTTTTGCACCACTGGACCTCTTGTTAATACACTTCCCGTGTTTGCCAAATACGACAATGTCTGATTAGATAAGCTGCTAAATTGCCCTTCTTTTGAATACAACATTTAGCTCTTTTAATGAAGATTTTCAACTTTACAATGTTTTATGCATTGGGCAGACGCTTTTATCCAAAGCGACTTACATTGCATTATACTATCGGTCATCCCCAATTGGCGGACCGCGGTCCGGATCCGGACGTTTTCTTCGTTCAATCCACAACGGAGAATCACATCACACGCTCTCAGGAACAATTATGTGATTCATCTTTTGCCGCTATATCCTCTAATATCTTTATCTAGCGCCAAACGCACTTCCTTTTAACACTTTCCGCTCCGCGCGCTGCTTCTCTCCCGCCAAACACATGCCACATGAAGAACAACACTAGTGAGCTAAAGTACAGATGAGGTACATGGACGCACAACAGTAAACACAATGCAGCAAATATTAAAGGATTTGTATCCACTTTTCGTTTACTATATGTGTCCAACCTTATAAAAGATTTGTGATGTTTTATTAACCATAATGTTTTTATTTAGCATTAGCATTATTGATCAGCTTGTAAACATTTGTGACCATGTGAAAACCCAGTCAAATATTTTATTGCTAAATTAGTTACTAACTTTGTTTCTGTTTTGATGGCCATTTTAATTGTTACATTACATTTGCTGTTTGCATGTTGTCAGTAATTTATTTTATTTACAAATATTAACTATCAGACTTCTTTTAAGACGGCATTTCCCTAAAGCCACAGAGCTTTCAATGCATACATACTGTGGATATAAAAATCTAAAATATGCGGCCTGATAAAAGATCATATCTTTTATACAGTATACAGTGTCCAACTGGGTTAAATTGATTTAATATTTAATTTATTTTCAAAACACATATTGTCCGGACCTCAAAACACATATTGTCCGGAAAATTTAAAGACCAGACCTCTTGGAACTTTAATTGAATACCCCTGCTATACATTGTATCTGAGTTTGTGCAATTCCCTAGGATCCAATGACCTTGGTGTTGCTAGCACCATACTCTAACCACTGAGCTACGGGAAACTATATCCAAGTAATATCTATAACAACAACATAAATGTGTTTTATATGACAAAATGTGTTTGTAAAGATACATTTTTGATTATTGCTATTGTTTCCACTAGTGTACATTTGTAAGATTTGTAAGTGCTAGGCACAAATAAAACATCATGCAAATCAAATAAGTAATAAGTCTTTGGAGATGTCTTTGGACATCTGTTAACCATCCCAGAGTAACTGGAGCTATGCCAAGCATACTCAAAAATGAAAATTACTTCATTATGAAGGTGTAATCAGAGTGCATGTAAGTCCACATGGCTAATTTTTACCAATCTTGAATGAAGCAATGGTTTGGATTCAGAAATTGCGAAGTCAAGAGGTCACATATATCGGAAACAAAGAACTGACCGTGAGCTGTAAATCTTGACACTTTAAACACTAGAAACACAAAAAGGTTGAACACGTTTACCTCAGGATTTCCCTGTTTGTGTTCTGTGATAAGTTCCCAAAGTTTGAACCAATTCCAACGTTTATTTGTTTAAACGGCACATATTATTGGCTATTCATTAGTGAGCCACTCAGCAGAGATGAAAAAGTACTCAAAAACTCTCTTCAGTGTGTCAAAATGGACCATCCATTAGACAAATAGTATGAAGTGACTGCTTTTTATACCAACTCAGAGGCACGTGTGTTGATGAGTGGTCCGAGGATGAGCTGTAACATCATCGTCAGAAACTTGACAAACACATTATGTGAATAAACTCTTGGACTGGATCCATTTGGTTAATTCTGCTGTTAAAACAGTTCAAACAAACAGATGCTCGGACTAAAGGACGGTCAAACAGGTGTTGGTTCAGCTGGCTACCAGATCTGTGGATCCTCAACAAGATGCTTCAAAATCTCTCATTGTGGACAGTTTCAATTGGAAGTAAAAAGCAGGTTATATTTATGACAAAATATTATGTTAAAATAAAATAGTTTCCTACACTGTGTTCAATTGTGCAATATGTAAAATTACACTGTCGCTGCCCTTCTGAGACCAAATGTGCTGTTTTTCAGGAATTGGAAAAAAACACTGAACTTTTTCAATGATTGCATATACTGTGTTGTCAAAATCATCAAGCCCTTTTTAATACTTTTTATTGATTAGATATTTACAAAACCCACTTCCAAATATAAAGGGTGACTATTAGTAATGCAAATAATGTAAAAAAATTAAATCACGAAATATGGAGATATGGAGATACAAGGTTTCAGAAAGACAGCAGTAATATACACTCACCTAAAGGATTATTAGGAACACCATACTTATACTGTGTTTGACCCCCTTTCGCCTTCAGAACTGCCTTAATTCTACGTGGCATTGATTCAACAAGGTGCTGAAAGCATTCTTTAGAAATGTTGGCCCATATTGATTGGAAAGCATCTTGCAGTTGATGGAGATTTGTGGGATGCACATCCAGGGCACGAAGCTCCCGTTCCACCACATCCCAAAGATGCTCTATTGGGTTGAGATCTGCTGACTGTGGGGGCCATTTTAGTACAGTGAACTCATTGTCATGTTCAAGAAACCAATTCGAAATGATTCGAGCTTTGTGACATGGTACATTATCCTGCTGGAAGTAGCCATCAGAGGATGGGTACATGGTGGTCATAAAGGGATGGACATGGTCAGAAACAATGCTCAGGTAGGCCGTGGCATTTAAATGATGCCCAATTGGCCCTATGGGGCCTAAAGTGTGCCAAGAAAACATCCCCCACACCATTACACCACCACCACCAGCCTGCACAGTGGTAACAGGGCATGATGGATCCATGTTCTTATTCTGTTTATGCCTAATTCTGACTCTACCATCTGAATGTCTCAACAGAAATCGAGACTCGACAGACCAGGCAACATCCAGTCTTCAACTGTCCAATTTTGGTGAGCTCGTGCAAATTGTAGCCTCTTTTTCCTATTTCTAGTGTAGATGAGTGGTACCCGGTGGGGTCTTCTGCTGTTGTAGCCCATCCGCCTCAAGTTTGTGCGTGTTGTGGCTTCACAAATGCTTTGCTGCATACCTCGGTTGTAACGAGTGGATTTTTCAGTCAAAGTTGCTCTTCTATCAAGTGGAATCAGTCGGCCCATTGTCCTCTGACCTCTAGCACCAACAAGTCATTTTCTCCCACAGGACTGCTCCAAACTGTATGTTTTTCCCTTTTCACACCATTCTTTGTAAATCCTAGAAATGGTTGTGCGTGAAAATCCCAGTAATTGAGCAGATTGTGAAATACTCAGACCGGCCCGTCTGGCGTTTGGAGTAGTTTTTCGACAAGCGGAGTTCTGAGTTGCGGCCTTCCGAAACGAGACACAGCAAATGAAAGCAACGGATTACCCTGCACGTCAAAAAGCGACACCAAACGGGTACTCTGTGTGTTAAAATGTTACACCGAGGGGCACTGCTTGAGCGTCAATATGTGACGAATCAGGAGTGAGAATGTGTTGAATTTTTCTATAAAATTATTTTACATCATGTATGCTAATAACAAATTAATCTGAAAATAACATGAACTTAAATTGTTCAGGCCTGTTCAGAACTGTAGAAACAGACATTTGTTTTTAGACGATACCATGGAAATACAAACACTTGAAAAGCCACAACAGTGAGGATTTCGAAATATAACTATGGCTTTACAGAGTTCTCCAAAACAAGGTCAAAAGATAACTGAGCCTTCAGAAAAGTCTTGTGTACACTAAAGAAATGTTGTATTTTTTCAACTCAGCTTTAGGTCAAAAAAGGACGAATCCAACTTTGCACACTTCATTGAGGCAAGACTAGATTTTTTTTAAAGAGACACTAACACTCCTGATATATCAAAATGGTGCGAGTAAAATCAGATCTTTTTTTAAATGCAGAAATAACACTTATGTGATCATAAACATTTATAACTGTTGTTCTATTCCTGTACCTATCCGATGATTGAAGTACGACACAAATGGCCCATTTAAGACAGAATCTCATCCTCAAGTACAGTGATTGAAATAGCCGACCTGTCTGAGACATTGACAGGAAAAGAGGCCGCTGGAAACGAATGGACCTGGGAATTGTTTTTCAGTGATTGTAAACACAGTTACCATCGGCAGCCTGCAAAGGAAAGTGGATACAAACAGAGTGCTCAGAACAGGCTGAACAAAGATTGAAATCTTCTTTAATGAGCTGCTGTAGCAGGAATTGTCAGCTACAGATGGACCGAAAGAGGACAGAGATACAAATAAATGAAAGAAAAGAGTCTGCTTGCACACCAATGTTGCTACAATTCTAGCATGAATTTGCATAATAATCAGTCAAAGTGTAATAAAGACACAACATACCCAAATTTGTCCACGGGTAGGCTACTGTGGTGGTGGTCCTGTGGTACAGATATTTTACCATAGTACTAAAATTGCTAAGTGCTAAGTAATAAGAATGTGACAATGTGTTTGTTTTTATTTCATGTTTTAATGCCTTTTAACGTTTAGAAAACTCAAACAGATATCCTTTTAAAGGATATGCATTCTGAAGGCCGAAAGCAAACTAGACTGTCACGTCCAAACCTCGTAATTTTTCGGACACATCGACACCTTTCAGCACCTTGTAATTTTTCACAAGCTGGAAACAATAGTTTGTTTCGTGATGACCTACAGCTGTGATCACTTCAATCAACCACTTTGCCTTTATTAGGAGTCCAAAGATGTCCTGAACACAACCCTGAATGATGTGTTTAGAGGGCAATTAATGGCATCTGACTGTTTCAGTGAGGGACAAGCAATTCCTGCTGCAATCCATCTCAAGTAATTATGCCACAGGGCTGAAAGAGCTATTTCTTCTCTCCCCACCCCTTACGCAGACAGAGGAGACTGCCGTGATGGAGCAGTGTAGGACAAAGCCAAGCGTCCTCTCCAAACGATCCACTATCACGTTTAACTGCCGCTTTTCTACTTTGTAAAATTAATGAAGTTCTCCTCTTGGCATCTTCCACCTGCGCTCCAAACATTCCGGAGAGGATCAGAGGAAAAGGAAATGACATAGAGAAAAAAATCACATTCTGATCCATTTTTCTTTCCAAAATATTTTGCGTCAGGAGAAACCAGTAAATCATGGATGTACGAGTGAAGATCGAAAGCAATTACCATTAGGGCAGCGGTGCCGTGCACAAGCTCCGTGTGCCCTGTGTCTGAATCGCAATGCTCTTCAGAGTGTGTGCGTGCACTTTAAGTGCTCGATCGATACAGCCAAGCGGTTAGCATCCAACAACTCCCTGGACCCTTCCTCCAAAAATGTCAATTCATTTCAGCGTCGACTATTCTGGGGAAAATTGTTCGTTTGTAACATTATTGACATGCTTAAACCCAAATTGTTTGCATCCAAGAGAAGAAAAGTCAGTTTTCATTTGCACAAGAGGGAGCTATTGGTGTCCATGCTATTCCCCTGAGTACTGTCCACACGGAGGACGAAGGTCAGGGGTTATAGGGTCAGAAGTCAAAAGGCTACTGCTGGTCCAAGGTCAAGGTGACAGTGGGATCACACACAAACTCTCATCTGCTTCGTAGCCTTGTTTCCAATCAATACCAATAAAAGTCTAACTGATCTATTGGCTCCGCCCCTCTCCTCTCTCTCCTTTCTCTGTCCACGTTTCTCTTTCTACGTGCTCTTGAAATCCTTCCGTTCCCCGTCATTTACAGCTGTTGATGTTCTGACAGTGTTACAGGTCCCATTTAGATGCAGAAGGGCAGCCGTGAAGATGCCCGTCCTGTATTGTTTGAACAATGTTTTATTAAGCCTGTGCTCGCTTTAATATTTACATTGGTGCATTTGAGGGTCTGAGACTGCGTGAAGCAATTACACACATGACCAAGTCGATAGCCACAGAAATAGTGAAGGCCTTTATCGTTGCAGCAAAAAGAATATTTGCAATTCTCTGGCACGGCCACAGATGTAGTTTGCATTTCAATTAAACGGGAGGAAATACTGGTCTTTTCTTCAAACTCCATGTCAAGCGCAACAGAAGCACAAAGCAGGGAGGGTGAGTTGGGTCATGGCGCATTGTGACGGTTCTAGTAATTAAACAAGCAGAGAGATCAGACACTGTAAATCTACAGCAGCATCCTTTCATTTTTTAGACAACTTCTGTGTGATTTACCTCAAATACAAATCCATCTCAGGCTACACCTGCACTGTTGTATAAGCGGGTGTAGGGTCCTTACAACCATGTGACACTAACATTTTATTAATTACATTTAGAAATGTCAACATTCAACTTATATGTATTCATTTTATGATTTAAATGTTTTTTTCTAGTTTCCTGTCAAATGTACCATTGATTAAAAAATGACACTACAATATTGTGGCAGAAGAGTAAAGCCGTAGAAAAAGTGAAAATTGACGGTGCATTCTATATATACTATATACGTCTGGCTTACAATCTATGTCTAACTTTTCTAATGTTAAAATTAAGAATGTTAAAATAAAAAGTTAAAATAATAAATATTTAGTTGTTTGTATTGAGGCTCAATGGCACTTAAAAGGGATCGTTCACCAAAACATTTCAATTCTGTCACCCTCAAGTTTCACCCCCTTTGTTCTGTTGAACACAAGTACAGATATGGGAAGAATGTATCGTTTTTTCAGAATTTTCACTTCTGAGACATCATTCACTATAGTATATAGAGTATATATTTTAGTATTGTTCTGTTGAACACAAAATATGATATTTTGAGAATTTAGGAAAGAAAACAGGTGTCAATTAAGTCCCAGAACTGGAAGTTGCTAACATTCTTCCAAAGGTCTTCCTTTTTGTTCAGCAGAACAAAGACATTTATACAGCTTTGGAACAAGTCAGTCAGGATTTATTCCCAGAGTTTTTCGTGTCTATTGCTCTTAGGGCATTTAAAAGAAGATTACATTTTCCATAAACAACATCTTGACACTTTGTGGCAGTTTATAGAATGACATACTTGCTGTAGTGATCACTATGCATTAAATATTTTTTACCCACAAAACGTTCAACGGTTCAGTTTTTTTAATGTAACTCAGTAACATGGATTGATACTTCAGCTTCAAAAATAATTATGTGTGTCCACAACACATCACAGATTTCCTGATAGACAACTAAGTATTTAGCTCCCTCTTCTACAGGACTTGAGGGAGTGTTGAGGGTTGTGCGTGTGTGTTGCTTTGATAATCAAATTGCCATGCTCTTCCAAAACACATTAGGGAAAGTAATTGCATGAGTTTGAGGTAGAGGGAGAAGTTCGTTTCTCTGGTGTGCTGACAGCGCTTTGAGCGCAGACTGGAATCGGCCCGTGACGACAGATACAAAGTTGGCTGGATAGGGTTAATGGGTGTGTGGGGTGTGCGAGAGTATGTGTTTGTGTTGATGGTTTGTTTGACAGGAAGTTTTAGACAACACAACATGCCTCTGAGGGATGTGACACCCTTTGTGACCCTTCATTTATCAGACAATAAACACCAGGTCACATGATCTCAACCCTTTCGTTCCTATTGGTCTCCCGAGCTTATTAGTATGCGGGCAACAGTGTGTGGCCTCACCCTCCCATGTTCACTGCATGCAGTCTCAATCACAATGAATTATCAGCCTTAGTAGTAATCAATTCCAGCAGGTCACTCCCTCAACAGTGGACAGGGGCAAGTGGCATGAAGAACGAGATTTTAGAGCGTAAAAGCATCACAGAAATGGATGGATACAGGAAATAAAAGAGAAAGACAGGCAGGATGGGTGAGAGGGTGGGGGGAAGCACCAGATGTGTTCCGTTTCAGAGAGACTCATTGGATGGCGACAGTCAAGCATGGCGTGTAGCCCGAGGTGCTAACAGTAAATATTACAATATCACAAGATTCTGCCTGCAAACACCATTTTGTGGTCTCTCAGTCAATTCCCTTTTCCCCCCTGGTGTTGCGCGTTGATGGAACTAACTCAGCGAGAGAGAAAATGTATAAGGCATCCACATATTTCAAATATAAAATGCAATGAGAGCTTCTTTGCCGCACATTATAATCGACTTAAGTCACGACAGAGTTGAAAGTAAATCAACAAGCCACCACAAGGACAAACATGGCACTTTTAAGGCTTTTTGAAAAATAATGGCAATGCCTGGATTCATGGGATTGGATTTGGCTTCCTGTGGTGTCAGAGCTTTTTTTGTCATTTGGCAAAGAGCAGCGATGTCCTCCCACCATGGGTGCCCGGCAGATGGGCTTCTGTGTAGAGAAATGAGCCGGGAGCAAGCTCTCTCTCTCTCTCTCACTCGTTCTCTCTCCGTCTATCTCGCTCGCTCGCTCCCAGAACACCCTCCCTCCATCATGTCCTGGGGCTGCTGCATCTCGTCTCTGAGCTGTGACAGTGGGAGCTCTGTGGGAGGCGAGTTGGTCGAGTCGGCCCCAGATGCAGGAGCCCATCTCAGGCTTGTGCTACCGGAAAATCTGCCTCTTCACGCTCTGCCGAGTACACACGCTCGCTCTGATGAGAAAGCGCCACGGCTGAATGTGCTGGTGCAATAACATATACCTAGTGGTGCTGCCCAGAACTTGCCAGAGGTCCTTTCGCAGCAGTGTGTGGGTTCAGTCAACAGTCTAGCCATAGGTGAGCTGCATACCCCATGCCGACTTTCGGTTAAGCTTATCGTTGGCAATTCTCTCCCAAATATCCACTGCGAGTCTCATGTCATGCATGTACACACCGCCTAAGCCACATACAGCAACTCTACCTGATTTCCACATGAATCCTTCAAACCAGAAAATCAATATAGTCTTATTGTTGTACTGTATTTGGATGACCTCATCATCTGTGTGTGGATTAAAAAGCACAGTTATTTGTTCTCTTCATTACACAGCATTCTGAAATAGTTGATTCTGCATTCAATACGATTTCAAAAAGGGCTTTAGGTTTAAGTTTTAACACTAAGCCTTACCCACTCTTTTTCTTGCTTCTAATGTGTATTTCTGTTGAAGCTGAAAAGAAGTGTTAGGGGTACAATTTGTCTCAAAGTCAAACCCTCCCGGCCGAGCCCCCAAATATTGTTTCTCCCGGTTCCTTCTTAATTGATGATTCATGATGTTTTAATGCGATCAGTGTCCAAAGCAATCGCGGAGATAAGTGGTTGAGGAAGGAGGGTCTTTGGAGACAAAGACGGCCAGGGTCCTCAGGTCAACCTGTTAAAATTTCATTTCGGGAAATAAATTCGGAGTCAGCAGTCTCTCTTCAGCAGTGTCAGGCGACTATGGTGGCTTATCAAATTCCCACGCCTTCTGCTTTAAATTACAAATCACTCCCACTGCAGAAACCTTCTTTATTACTTCACAAAGTGCTTAGGCTTCAATACAAATGATGCTTTGATTGCTTTGTTGTAGATTAATCTAATGAATCAAATTTAAGCAAAATTCCACTTGGCTATTGTGATGAAAATGCTTCAGTGCTGCATTTAGGGGCCCATACTGTAAATTCGCATTTATAAATGGATCTATCCTTGTGTTTGTGTGCGTAAATACATGACTGCCTGACAGAGAGAAGGCTTTGACAAATACAAGGACAAAAAATGCATTGCTATGCAGATCCTGACTTTCATACCCATGACACGGGACTCATTATTAAACATGCAAGCATTTTCTGACTCCAGTATCTAATCTGGTGTCTTACACATATTCATGAGAGGTAACATGACACTGTAACCATTTACGCTAACATATGGTCATTTAAACATCATCACATCCTGATTACATTACAAAAGTGAACTAGCCAGTGAGCAATCAGGTCTGTCTTAAATTACCCAATGGAAGTACAGAGCCGCTAACAATGTTTATGTTTGTCGTAATTCATTGTTCGGTATAACTACACCTGGCCTCATTGCATATGTCTATGTGCATTGGTTATATACAAGCTAACAGGTGTTAGCTCTTTTATAACCCCTCCATATACGTGCACACACTCCCTCTTTCTCTATTTGCCGTCTCTCTGAAAATACCCAGGGAGATCCTATCAGGCCCACAATGGTGCGACAGCATTGAGGTGTGAAAAAGTAGCCAAAGCAGAACAATTGTGCCGCGATTAAGCCTCGGTTACAGTTCATTCCCGCCTCTCTGCCTCTATCTGGAAAATTCAATAGAGTAACCTTAAGAATTTAATTGATGCTGCCAACAGGATTACAAAGCCGGGGCTCGATGGAGGCCAGGGACAGCTGATTAGCAACAGGGTAATTGTTAATTGATTGATGTATCCCCTTACCTCTCTCCATGGGCCTTTTATAAAGTGTTTTGTTTGCAGCCGGGCGGCTCGGTACAGCTGGACAGCGCATTACCATACATCTTCCTTTCCCTGCTTCTCCAGACTCTGGGAGAGGAAAGCAGGACAAAAGACGGCTGAGAGACAGCAGTGGAGGTCGGTCACGAGGGCTGTCCAGTGCCCTACGACTCAACAGACAAAAGGCAACTGACACTCCACAAGGCTACTAGCACCTTCTACTCTGAGTTTCTCTGTGGAAACTCAAGTTTGGGTATTTAGCCGGTGCTTCTCTGTGTAAATAGATCGATTTACCTGAATAAATTTACCATACTCATGTTTAATCCCATTTGCATGTTTTTCTCATTGGCATGGCGATCATATTATTACAGCATAGTGTGGAAACCAGCACAAAACAATACAACAGAGAATCATCTAGGTTTCTGTTTGTTTTACTTTCTTAAGGCAGTAAAGCCCATATTGTGTCTGGAACATCTGAGCCATGAGAAAGAGAAATACTGTGGGATTCTTATACTATTCTTTGTGTTTGCTTTCTCATTTCAATGGGATGCAGCCTAGCTTAGACAAGTCCAGCCTTTAGCTCAACACATGCCCTGCCATATCCAGCTTTGCCGGTCAGGTCTAACCCACCCCAGTCGGATAATATTTATTCCTGCAAGCTATCCAAAACACCCCCTTTGCTGCCCGTGCCTCTGGGGGATCAATGGATGCTTAATAATGAAGAATTTATTCGGGCTTCCTGCTGGAGTTATTGTATTCAGGCTTGATTAAAGGAGATGTTGCCAGAGAAGCAGTTTCCAAATGAAAGGCTCGAAAACTTTATAACCTTGTTGAGAACGATTGTTTCAAACTCCTGGTCCTTCCCTGTGGCACTGCGGCTCGTTTGTTAGCGTTGCGTTCTCCTCTTCAATGAAAGCGATAAGCGAAACTGAATGAAGCTATAATGGTTTTTTATTAAGTAACTTTTCAAAGCTGTTTGTAGTGAAACTTAAATTTCAGACTTGGACTAAAGATAGTCTGCTGTAAAGCCAAACAATGATGTAAGAGGCTAATTTCTCGGTCACAAAAATAAAACACAGCTTGCACTGTACGCTCATGGGGGACGTGTTTTCAGTGGTGGTCTAATTGAAACAGTGGCCGCAGACAGCTTGTTTCTGCACTTGCTTTCATTGAACCATATCTGATTCGTCATTAAGTAATTATAAATGCTAATGCAAATAAAGCACCTTTCAAACGGAGAACCCCTTACGAGAAAATTAATCGCAGAAATACAAGCAACACGGCCGAGGCTGAGCAAGGCAGCTTACAGACCGCCACTCCACTATTCACATGCTGATATGAAAGAGGAGATCTTAATGATCTCTGGAGGATACCAGAGAGGTTTTTTTTAATTAGGCCTATCCTTTTTTCTTCTACCTTTTTCTTGCTCTCTTGTGAGCATGTTCTCTTTTGATTGCATTAATAAGAGGATGAATTGCAGGAAAGTCTTCTCTTTTCAAGAACAAGCGGAAGCATTTTGTTTCAATTTCGTTACGATGAAGATTTAGATATTTGAAGCTAATGGGCCATTATAGGGTAATCGAGACCCTTCAACCTCTACCTCTGCATTAGATCTGTTCTTACAAACAAACAGGAGGAAATGACTAGCAATTTTGACAATGACAAACATATCACAGAACAATATTTTTACGAGTGATGCACGTACCATTCTTCCAACTTTCCTGCAAAGCTCAACGTTGACCTTTTTAAACTGTATGCGTTTTGTCCTGAGCAATATGGGTATAAATGTTCACTATCTGTTTTTATAAAAAATAAAAAAAATGTTGCATCAGCAATAAACTGAAATAAGCTAAATACAAAAACAATTAACTGAACATAGATAAAAACTAAACTAAAACTGAAATAATAATGAATTCACCTTCAAAAAATTATAAATATTAAAATGGCAAAAGCACATAACCAAACAGACAATACTTAATCTAACATTAATATAAATCTTAAACTATACAAATAAAAGCAACAACAATAAAAAACAATTTACAACAACCTTAAAACTGCAAAAAGTACAAAATATTTTTATGTTGCAAGTCAAATCTGTAAAATCCATTTACACTATTTCTGATATTTGACATAAGTGGACTCCTGCTAATCAATATCTGTTTGTAGCAGTAGATAAATATGTTTGAACATGAATATGTTCAATGTGTGTATACACGTGTAATTAGGGTGACACAAACAAACATGAACACACACACACACACACAAACACTAAGGATGTATCGATCACACTGCATAATGACTCTTCTTATCAAGCCTACAGCTACAAGACACCTCTCTCTCTCTCTTTCTCACACCTAGCATTGTCAGAAGAGCTCCAAGCATTCTTACAGGATTCAGCACTCTTCTCCGTGTGATCTTGGAGTAACAAAACTTACAACTCTATTGGATCCCTAAGTCCAAATATCCCCTCTCCTGTCTTCTGCTCAGTTGGAGGAGAGGTTATAGGTTAAATCTCTGCAGATCAATTGTTTAAGGAAGCTGTCCTTCAGAGAAACACTCTGCAGTCAGGGCATGGCAGAAACAATTGGAGGCGAAAGATCTTAGTGCTGTGTTTGTGTGTGTCTTGTCAGTAGGACCACAGCAGATAGCTGCAGTCCAGATAATATAAAGAAACACAGACTAAGATGCACTTTGTGGAGGCTGACTTCCTCAGCCGTCGGTAAGTTGATGGGGTCAGGCATCTACCAATTATTTACATGTTAGACAATTATCAAAACCAAAGGTGTGTGGGGTTGTTTGTTCGGCATTAAATTTAATGAAAAACACACCTTATCCTTACTTTGAATAGAACACGTAAGCTGTAGTATTAAGATTTAGCATAACATCCTCCAAAATATGCAACTCATTGGAGAGTGTTTATTTAGTATTGCGCGGGGGTTATTCATTTGTTGGACTATCGTATGAAAGGGAGATGGATTTGGCAGTGAAGAACAATCCCCTGCTGCTCCGGAAACATCATTTGCTGGACACATCAATTTGTTCCTCTGCTACAGAGAGCTGGGAGCAATTGGCAAGGTTCCAGCTCTCTCTCTCTCTGTCGCTCACTTCCTCTCTCTCATCTACATATCTTTGTTATCAGGTTGGTTTTTGTGCGAGTCTTCGGCAGGGTTATCGTACCATCTGGACTGAGGCTTCTCGTCGCCTCTCACAAATTAAAACCCAACCTGTAAAATCAGCAAAAGAAACAATAAGCACCTTTAATCTCGCACTCCCTTCACCTGCTTTTCAAAAGGAAAAGAAAAGCCTTTTATTAATTAGACTGGCATCAAGCGGCCGCACATAAAACAATGTCCCTCTCTTTTTATTCTCCTCTCCCATATAATGACTTCAGGACTGATGGAAAGGCCTCTTTGAAGATGACATTCAAATCCTGACATTTGAATTATTTTGTGTGTATCAGAGAGTCAGGCCTTTGTCAAGGCTGTCGCGGCGGCGCGTGCATGCAATGGCAGGCTATCTCTTTGTAAACCACTGCTGACTGTGATTGTTTATTCGCCTGGGGGAGTTGGGATTGTTTTGTTTGGGTTTTTTAGCGTTCAAATCTTGAGATTTTTTGACATGAGTGTCGACCACTATGTGGCATTTTGGAAAAACAACAACTAAAGTCAGCGAAGTCCCAAAAACAAGTTCTTGAATATTTTAGTTATTTCACAGTGCCAAAAAAATAAATACATTAAAACACATTGGAAATGTTGTCTCCTGGAATCGATCATTTTTTACGAATTTCAAAAGCGCCCCCTCTAGTGGTCTAAGAACAGATTCAACAAGGCTTCAGAATGTGATGCAAAACACAGAAACAGAAAAGGGTTATATTTCCAGCAAAAAAGAGTTTAGTCAGATAGCAGATATACAGCTAGCGTAGGATTTAACTCTAAACTGTTACCACATCAAATTCGCCTTCAAAACTGGTTAACCTTCAGGTGTCAAAACACACAAATTCTCTGTAAAATATGCACCAGGAAGATTTATTGTCTATCAGCAAGTGTCTTGCAATGCTCAACACAGGCCACCTTCGTAAGATTTTCCCTTTTTTGCCTGTCAAAGTTATGATCTAAAATCAGAATAATCCATCACGTTGTCGTGTTAAGAATTATGAAATGCTCTTAGGGAGCACGTATTCCTCAAACAGAGGTAAACCGACGTTTAACAAAGGCATTTTAAAGTCAGCATTAACTAGACTGCAAAGTCTGCAGAAAAGGAGAGGTGGGAAAAATTGTAGGGGTAAGGAAGAACGCATGCTTTTCAATGAGCGGTTCCTCGCTCTACTGTACAAGCCACATTAAAATTCTAAGATTGTTATGTTAATACTACGTGTTTATCTAGGGCCAGTTTACAGCCCATAATGATCTAGTGATCCTGTTTATACAGTGTACACTATTACATATTACTAAACTTTTATATTGTAAATAAATTATAAATACACGTTTCAGGTTAAGTCCCAGTATGTAATGACGTTAATGTGTCCGTTAATGTGTTAATGTGTCCGTTAATGTGACATAATCTAAGACGTAAAGAGGCTCAGAGAGGAAAAAGATGAGGAGAGGTCAGGAAGCAAAGCAGGAGAGAAAAGGGGAAGAGTTGAGAGAATGTTAGCTGTATTACTGGGGGTGCCATGAAAAGGAACAGAAAACTAGACCAGTGTAAAAAGGAGGCTTGTGTTTGTGAGAGGTTCACATCCCCTGACCTCACAGGGAAGTGGAGTCAGTGTGCGCTAAGTGCATCATCTTGTAGGTTTGCAGCAGGAGCCTGAGCCCATACTGTGCTGAGGCAACTCGTGTGGATCCGCCTTTTCCGAGTTTGAACTCCATGGAGGAGAAAAGAACGGGAACCCTGTTAAGCTCTTCAACTAGTGGAGGTTCTAAACAACATGCTCAATGGCTGTACAACGGACTTAAAAGATTGTGTTTTCCTGACCTTCATAGTACTATAAAAAATGTATTTACTTCATGAAGTATTGAAGCCACCAAGTGAAGTTTTAATGTCTTATTTCTTCCAATGAGTTTAAAATTGACAAAATATGGGCAATGGTTAGAAAAAAATATGTGTTTACACTATAATAATTTCACACTAGTTCATATTATGATAAAAATATTTATGTTTTGACAATGATCTTAATTTGTGTTATCGTTTGTAAATACAGATATAATTGTTCATGTTAGTTCATTGTCCATTAACAAATGTTAATATACATAACCTTTGTTTAAAAAAAATGTACTTGTAAATGTTGACATTAAAGGTCCAGTGTATGGAATTAGCGGCATCTAGCAGAGTTAGTGAATTGCAACCAACGGCTCATCCCACCCCCCCCTTTTTTTGAAGCACTAAGGTGGCTGACACAGGACTAAGATCTCGTCACATTAATACCTCCTTGCCGAAGGAGATATCAAATTTATGAAATGCGATCTGAAGAACAGTTTGTCCATTTAGGGCTAATGTAGAAACAACCATGTAAATTCCATGCAAGGGGACTCGCGGTGTATGTAGATAGAAATATAACGTAGATAAAACATAACGCTACATTATGTACACCTCTGAGTTTTGTATAGTATTTATTATATTGCATTTTCGTCAATAGGTCCTTAGACATTGGACCTTTAAAATGAACTAAGATTAATAAATTCTGAAGAAGTATTGATCATTGTTAGTTTGTGTTAACTAATGTTCTTGATTAATGCTACCATATGTACTTACATAGAAACTGGTTAAAACCATAAACATCCTGATAGACAATTATGCTAAAATGAAGGAAAAAAATAAAGAGAGCAAGAGAGAGAGAGAGAGAGAGAGAGAGAGAGAGAGTAGTGCTGTCTTGACAAAGGTCAGGTCCTTGGCCAATCATTCTTTGGGGACACTGTCATGGTGATGTAAGCTGTCGTTATATTAGCTTTTTGTCATGGCAACAACTGAAGAGAATTGAATTGAAGTTTCATTAACAGAGTAAAGCTGGCAAGAAGCCAAACCTTTGAACACTGACCGACCCGAACCCTCACTGTGGTCAACACCTTCGACAATTCATGTGAAAAAATATGGCTGGCAGACAGTGAGTTGTTTGTTTGTTCACTCTAGAAAAATGTCCTCCAAAGGAACGGTCATCTGTTGTCATTGCAGTGTCACAGAAGACATATGTTATTCATCTATAAGCTCCATCGAAACATCAGAAACTACAAGGGGACACAAAAACATTAACTATAATAATAGATATACCATAACTAAAGTTTAAAAACAATCAAAAAACCTAAAAAAATATTACAGTACCTTACATTTATCTAGTACCATTACAGAAACAGAAGACAGAGAAGAGTAAGCATATTATTTCAAATTATATTGGATTTGTTTTAGGTTATACATTTTGATGGACACTAAAAGAATGGACACTAAAAGAAACGTAAAATAAAAAGGTTTTATTCACATATTGAGATGTCGAAGCATCTAAATAGAAACGCAAAAGCATTGTGGTAAAGGTTTATAACGAAATCTACGTAATGTCATTTATTAGAGCTATATTGGATATTTCAATCGGTTCCGTGAATGAAAAGTCAATGGACTTGGAAAGAATTACCCGGCTTGATTCTGTATCTTTTGACCAAGATTTCGCTCTGTGCTCAGTGAAGATGGGAGAAGACCAGCAGAGGCGGCTGCTTGTTAACTTACCGCAACATGATTGTTTCCAGCATGTTTCTGCTTGCTCACACACACATGCTGACGCTCACACGTCAAGGCTTCAAGACTTCTTTCCGACCCCCCATGTGTGAGACAAATTTAACAGGTTAGATTGAATTTTCATGTTTTTAAGTAGCCAGACATGTCTGCATTTACACAGACGAGCCAGATGTGAGCTCACAACAAACAGCTGTCTCGTAAATTGTGTCTAGTCGTTTCCTTAAACCCATGCATCTGCGTACAACCAACTCTAAGCTCTCTTGAATCCTGCAAAGAGTATACAACCTGCCTTTTCAAATGCTGTTATATTACATTTTTGCTCATCATTAAGAACTATTATGGCATAAAGGGCTCTTGTGTGTTAACAATGTATAGCCTTAAGAATGGCTATGGTCTCATACAGAGCTGACCACTGGGATCATTACAGGCTTAGACACTCAGCACTTAAATCTCACTCTTCATCCCTGTTGCGCCGCTAACTGGATAATTTGCCGTGACTGTTGAAACATAAGTGTTAGTGGTATGATTTTATGAGGCAGGTTAATCAGATAAAGATTTAAGTCTGAGCTCAGTTAATCGGAAACAGTGCTAAGCTTACCGCCCTCCCACCGCATTCACTTTCATTGTGACGTGGGAATCAAAAGATAAGTCAAAGGGTAAGTTTGAAATTAGCGTAGCTTGATGGGACAGCGCTGACCTGCACATATGCTTCCGACTTCCTTTCTGCAGTCCACTTCCTGTTTCAGATCTGATCCTTCCATCTAGTCTACGTAGATCAGGGTCATGTGGATGCCTTAGGGGACCCCTAAACACAAGCAGACCGATCTCAAGGGAAATCTGTGACAGGAGGTTGAATTTTTGTCTGGTGAAATCGGTCTCCGCTTACTAATTTCTGAGCTCCCGACCAGTGGTTGAAGCCAAACTGTGGTTGCACTAACTGATCTCATGGATATTCGTAACTATTTCACGATCTTACAAAGTTGTACAAAAATGGGTGATCGTTAGAAAAAGCAATACTGAAGCCCCTTCAATAAAACGTACGATTGTACAAATTTATACGAATTAGAAAATAGTTATGAATTCCTGAGAGCTTGTGTTCGTTGTAACAGCCTGATCTCATGGGAACTTGTAACTATTTTATGAGGTTGCTAATTTGTATTGTGAATCATAAAAAATGGTTATTAGAAAAAAGCAATATGGAAGAATTTCCCTAAACCTTATGTCACTGGTTCTAAAGCAAATCTTACTTAAACACACCAATAGGATTGTACAAATTCATACGAATTAGCCGCCATGTAAAACAGTAACCAATTCCCTGTTAGACTGTGTTGGTTGTAATAGCCTAATCTCATGGAAATTCGTAACAATTTTACAATCTAACAAAGTTATACAAAAATGTGTGATCGTTAGAAAAAGCAATAGTGAAGCAACTTCAATAAAACGTTCAAATTCGATTGTACAAATTTATACGACTTAGCCACCCTTTAAAATAGTTATAAATTCCTGTGAGCTTGTTTTTGTTGTAACAACCTGATGACATGGAAATGTGTACCTATTTTATGAAGAGGCTTATTTGTATTGTGAAACAAACATTTTATCAGAAAAAAATCTTCCCTAAACCTAACGACACTTTCGCGAAAGCAAATTGTACTAAAATGTACAAATAAAAACATACGAATTAGCCAAAATTAGTCACCTTTTAAAATAGTTAGGAAGTGTGGTGGTTGTACACGTTTTCGCATGACATACAGCATATGCACAGAGAGGAAAAACAATCCAAGTTAAAGATTTTCATACTAATTACATGAATATAACACTGCAACGGTCAATCCTGCATGTGGCGAGCGGGGCGGCAAAGGCGCGAAACCGGTGCACTCGCAGCTGATGCACACATGGCCGGCCTTGCGCCTTTCCCTCACGGCTCTTGTCCCGCCCTGCTCGCCACACAGCATTTTTTATGTACTTTGCAAATGTCTGACAGGGACAACTTTTATAGTATTGTGGCAATCGTCAGTCATCTGGAACAGCGGGGCCGAATTTCATGGCATACAACATCAGAACCTACAAGCAGATTACCCTACGTCATCTTAGAACACACACATTCACAAAGTTGAAGACGGATTCCTTTGATGGAATTTTGCCAATTTTCACTCAGTAGCAGCCTTTTTTTAAGTCGCTACACTGTCACTTCTAATACGGCGGAAGGTTCGGCAAATATTTCCTGTAAAAGAAATCTCTCTCTCCCATGTTCTGGTTGATCGTATAAGTAGAGGTCTAAGGAGAGTTGGGTGTTGTTTTGTAGGCCTTTACTTCATGCCCCCCACTGCTGGGCCTGTCACATGTAATTAAACATTTGGCCTCCACAATTACTCAGCAGAGTACACATGCCAGCGTTCAGCAGCCCTGAATATGCATTTCAAAGCTTCAGCGTTCCCCTAAAGTGCTGAACTGACAGGAGCAGAGAGGAGATGCCTGAAGGGAGGGACAGAAGTAGAGAGAGAGAGGGAAAGAGAGAGAGAGACACCGCAGGAAAGGAGAACAGAGGGCATATGCTGGCAGGTTCGTAAGGAATGATTAAAAGAGGGCTGGGATCGGGAGGGCACGATTTTTGTGATGTCAGCAGGGTCTTAGAGCGAAGCCACATGGTGCAAGGGGAGAGCAGAATCGCAACATCAAAACAATCTTTAAACTGTCACCGGACCGCACACACATACACATACGTCAAGATCTTTCTACGATCTCAAACGTATCTACCCACTTATAGCTCATGCATATAGATACACACAACTCTTGCTCTAATGAGATCCACAGACATGCTGTCTTGGCTCGCCGAAAAGTTGCGCATACTTAAACATGCCGTGTCCACAGGTTATAAGGTCTTTAATTGGATGCTGCCAAAAACAGCGATGATTCAGTCAACAGTCCTCACTTTTTTCCACTAGGAGAGTTTTAGAGTCCTAAACATGGAGACTGTTCCACTAGAAATCTGTGCCTATGTTATCCGTCCTATGGTGAAATGTTTATATCTTTTCATTTATTTATGTACCACCTACTTTTACAGATATTTGACTCTCTTCAGCCCTCGGTGTCATTGCACTACTCCCGCGCCAGCTGCTTTTCCCCAGCTTTGCTCTATGTTTTTCCCTTTTTTACATTTAGAAATGCAAAACTGTCACTTCCATTCAATGCATAAGATCCAACAAAATACTTTTTGCCACTTTCTGGCAAACACGCACAGCCCTGACTGCCCTGGATAGGGAGAAAACAACTTTAGACAGTTTTTAGATATAAGAAAAGGGACGGGATTAAGAAAAAAAAAAGAGAAAGAGGAAATGTGGACTTTAAACCTTTAACAATGTAGGTTTAAATAAGAAGAATCCTCATCTAAGCCTATGCTGCAGTCCCAGCACCTGCCGTTTCACGGCACCGGGCCTCTTCTGTGCCATAGGGCCCCCTGGTACTTTAGAAAGCTACTCTGGAGGAGGTATTGTGCCGTGTCGTGCCATTGCCAGTGTGTTGCCAGCTGGCGTACAGAAGAAACCAACAATGCCACGCTGTGTTCACAACGGCCCACTCAGGACAAGGATGCCACTCAGGACACCAATGCCAAGTTCACAACTCACACACACATAATTGGCACTGCCGTATGTGCATTTCTTCACAACATTATTTTTGGCACAGAGGGTGCATCTATAGTAAGGTGACATACATTCTCGAATCTTGGCCTATCTTGAGAACACCCTGGACAGGTGGCCAAAACATAACAGGGCACAATTTGGTTCAAAAGCAACATTTTCAGTGGCAACACCCAGCAGACTTCTATTGTATGGACACAAAACCAATGGGTACAGACATTGTCCAGTTATCAACTTTCTTCAAAATATCTTCTTTTGTGTTCTGCAGAAGAAAGAAGTTCAAACAGGCTTGAAAAAAAAACGAGAGTGAGTAAATGATAAAGTGAAATTTTTGGTGGAACTATCCCTTTAACAATGCCCTGTTGTGTGGTAAGTGCAGTCTTCCCAAACTCTTTGAATGCTTACCGTTTCTCGTCATTCTCTCATCACTTCTCATCTTCCTCAATGTCTTCCTCCCTCAGCTTCATTTCTGCAGGCTCAGCATCTGTCCACAGCTTTGAAGTTCCACAACGCTGCAACAAAATGAATTATTCTTAAAATCAAATCTGGGTTAATTAGATAACAGAAGAGCGCCTGCTCAGATGCAACATGAATGAATAAAAGAGAAAGTGCTGAATGTGTTTACACACTTAGCTATAGTCTTTTTTTTAGATACATTTTAGGGTCTTTTGCCTTTAATTTGAAAGGACAGTAGAGAACAGACAGTAAAGGATCGAATAAAGACAGGGGAGTGGGACGGCAATCAAACTCGGGTCGGGCCGCATATGTCTGCGGACTAACCACATGGCTTTTGGTGCCATCGACTTAGCTATAGTCTTGAGACAAGATTGTGTTAAAAGTGGGCTGTTAAAAGACATTTGGGCGCATTCTTATTGGGAAAAATAATCAATAAATGAAACAAATATTATTTTTTATGTGAAGGGTATTGCTTGTAGTCATTTTTTGTTGTTAAGGTTACATAAACACAATGGAAACAATAGTATGTTAATATGTAGTTGTATTTCTGTGTCATTTACCTGCTACACTGTCAAAGAAGATGTTTGCTGCCTTAAATGTTGAAGTATTATTTCAAATTCACAAAAAAAGTTTCAAGGGATAGTCTTCTGTATTCTGTGGAAGAAAGAAACTCATACAGGTTTTTAAAATGACAAGGTGGTGAGTAGTTATTCACCTAGTAGTTATATGAGTTTTTATTTTTGGGTGAACGATCCCTTGGAATGATTTACAATGATAAGCCGATTGTACTTAAAAATGTAAGACAGAAAATATTTTTTACAGTGTAGGATCATAATTAAAGTAGAAAAACATCTTGTTGATGCCGTAAGTGGTTCTAAATTGTAAACTGTACAAAAATGTTAAATGCATGTTCACACCGTCACTAAATATTACAATAACTGTATTAGCATCCACACTTACAGACAATAATGTTTGCTTATTTCTGTATCTGAAATGCAGTTTTGCATTCTCTATGCTGGACAAAACTGTCCTCTTTAAAGTTATTGTTACAGTTGTGGTATGAAATTCACAAAACATAATTTTTATTATTTTTATTAAGTTATCATTGTAATGCTTGGTGTTAAAAGATATTTATTTTCATTTTTCCTGAATCATAATTTTTTATTGTTTCCATACCGTTAAGTAAAAACATGACATAGTCAAATGCATTACAACCATTAACAAGATGATCGTTTAATAAAGTAAGTTTAAGTCTTCCAGTGTGAAGAGAAGTTCTGTTAATTTATGAGGCCAAATAATGAATGTGATCTGAGAGCGTGATTTTAGCCGAGGGGGAAACCTGCCAAAATGTGAGGCCGGTTCCTGATGCTCAGCAGAGGCGGCAGTTTGATAAATTACATGCACTGGTAGAATTAGCATGCAAGTAATCAGGCCGTCCAAACAGGAGAGGAATATTAACTTTTTAAATTGTTTGTTTGACTTGCCATCATGGCTGCCCATCTGAAGTGGGAAGTTTGTTAATGGTTCATAAGACCCTCCCGTGGGACCGTATTACCCAGAAGGAAGCTCTCTGTATGCAGTGCGCCAGCATTCATTTCTCCCGCTGAGCAATCTACACCGTTCAAATAAATAGATGTTCGGCAGAGCATTCCACCGTGAGGAATCCAAGTTTTGCGGGAGCCGTTAAAGGATCCCATTTTATTGGCTGGAAAAACAGTGAGTTAAGTTTTTGTAGCAAACGGGATAATGAACCACACTAACTGCGGCTTCTGACCACACACTGGACAGGAAAAGGAAATCACTCTTAATCAGGTGTTGCCATTAATCTTGTTTGCTTTAGACTTTCACCCTTCATTTAACTTGACCCGGCACGGAGGGAGAAAATGAGCCAACTGGTGACACCGGCTTGATGAATGATAGAAAAACACAGAATGCCATGGCTAACTGCGCTACGTATCAGAAAACCGGTCAAGCAAACGTGGTCCTGACAGACATCTGGCCAGTTGTTGGGGTGAATGGCGCTGAGGGTTTGCTCTTTCGGGGTCAGCGCTCGGGGCCTGTGAATGCCCATGTGTGTCCCTATGGCTGAATATTTAGCTTTCGCTTTTCCTGTGCAGAGACTTTGGGGTGCTCGGGGCAGAGGCCTTCACACCTGTCAGTGTTTTGTAACTGTTTATTAGCGGTGAACTACTGGGCAATCCGCCACCTTTAGCCTTGACCTCTCGCGCAAAATATAACACTGCTTTCTAAGGTCGACACTCTTAGGAAGTGTAACGCTGATGTAAGTCGGTGTCTTTGATTTATAAAACAAGCTGGGATAACAACAGTGAACTAAGATTTACCAGCACTTTTCGTAAAATCACACCTCCAAAAATGATCAGAAACGTGGCACCTGTTTATACAAATACTAGTAACTTTCGTTCCCACGAGATAAAATAAAGTCGACGTTTTGAACAAAAATGTGAAATATTTTAAATATATTTTGTAAATGCCATATCAATAAATTATACAAATGATTCAACTATACCAAACACTTTAATTTAAAACCACATTAAACATGAATATCTTTTACCTATTGTTATTTATTTCCTTTATCTCCCCTTTTTTACTTTTAGTTTTCTTTTGTATATTTAAATTTTAAATATATATATATATATATACATATATAATGTGTTTGTTTATAATTATATTGCTGCTGCCTTTTGTTCTATTTGTTTTATTTTGTTCAAGAGAAGAATGGTCATATTATCGCTGTCCAAATTCACTGCTTTTTCACTGTAACTATTTCATTTTTATTTTATTTAACCTTTATTTTTCCAGGAAGGTCCCATTAAGATTAAAATTAATCTCTTTTTCCAGGGAGACCTGGCCAAGGTGACCATACAAAAACTTCACATAAACATATAACACACAAAACAAATTCTAACCGCAATACATTTTTAAACATTCAAAGGAACTGTTTCTAGCGGAGTAATGACTTGTAATTCATTTCACAACCAGGGAGCACAGTAAGAGAAAGACGATTTTCCGTGTTCTGAACCCTAGGTACTTTAATTCCAATTGACGATCTGGTGCTATAGTTTTTTTACACAGACATAAAAGACTAGAAATATAATTCGGAAGCATTCCCAGCAATGCCTTTACAATATATATTAATATATGTGATTTCCTTCTTTGATATAAGGAGGTCCTTATATAACAATTATACAACAAACAATGATGAGTATGTGAGCAAGACTTTTTAATAAAATGCAATGCAGCATGATAAGTACAATCTAGTCTTTTAAGTAAATATATAGAAGCAGGCATATTGAAGCATAAATAATAACATTTTGTGTTGACAAGCACCTTATAACACTTTCTATTGGTTAAAATAAAAAGTCAAATCAGGGACAAACATAAAGGGCGACTCATAATAATGACGTATGGAAAAAATATGTTTATAACATTATAATGTAATGTTTATATTTTTTATGCACTGTATCTGAGAAGTAATTCTAATAAAAAGTTGAAAAAACAAGTAAACTCTTTGATGTATCAGCCATTTTGAATGTATCTGCCCACATTTCACTGCAGAAATAACAATTACTCAAAAAAACATGGGATAGCCTTTTAAAGGTGAGAATCTGATGTTTTATGTATTAAAGGAAAAGTTCATCATGGTTTAAGACCACCCGGCATCTTCAGAACATAAATAAAGATATCCGGGAGATCATGGTAGCTGTTGTCAAGGTCCAGAAAAGTACTAATGACATCGTTAAATTGATCCATCCTCTCATATCTTGGTTTTTTTTAAGCGACGACTAAACTTTAAGTGCGAAAAACAAATCATGATGTGCGTTAACAAGAGGACTTCGACGCATGCACATTCAGATTGTAAGGTCTTCAAACATGTTGAACGTCATATGGGTGAGTAAAAAAACTTATTTAAAACTTATTATTAAACTTAAATTTAGATTTTGAGATGAACTTTTCCTTTGAATAAAAGCGTCTTCTAAATGACTAAATGTAAATTCAAAGCGACTTACAAAGAGTTCGGGGAGCAATAAGCCATACGTCATAATTTTTTTAAACTTAAAATAAAAAAATGAAAAGCTTAAAAAGTTTCAAATGTATATTTTTTAACATTGTGTTTGTTCAGCAATTTTTATATTTGAGTTTACACAACAGCATGTTGATAGTCATTCATAATGCGAATATCTAATGTTGCAGATGCATAATCAGTTCGTTCTCAGGTGTTCATGAATGGACACCTCAATTCGGTAGACGACCTAAAGCAACCAACAGAAAGTCATTGATAAGGCATCTATGTAAAAAAACACAAGTGATGTCATAAGGTGTCATAGGGACACCTTATGACATCACTAGTCAGTTGCTTAATTTTTTTTCATCAAAAGGTATGTAGAAAATGACCAGAGAGCCAAGCAAACTTTTTGATCTTGGGTGTTGCATTAAGCGATATGAGTTAAGTGTGGTGCAATTGTATTGAATTGACCCAACTGGACATTTAACTAAATTAAATTAGATGTTATAGGTTTCGAACGATATAAAAAAGATATGCCGTACTGAACTATTTATTGTTGTTCTGGTTTTGAGAAACACATCCAGTTGGCTGGAGCATCTACTACAATGTTTAAGTTTACTTTCATGTAAGCAGCGCAGAGCATCACTGCCTTCAGGAATTCCCCTACGGATCAGCGTCCATATCAATGAACTACCAACACAAATGAAGTGCTTGTGAATTAACTATCTGCTAACCGTCCTCCAGTCACAATCACGCCGTCTGAATGAAAATCTTTAATCTCTTTGCTTCAGTTCTCCTCCCTGCATCTCTTCATCATGCCCTCCCCCTTCCCTCTCCGTGCCTTTCCAACTGACAGTCTCATTGAGAAAAGCTCTTTTTTCTCACAGCAAAGTGGTCCGTATGAAACGAGAGGGAGAATCGCATCCACCAGCGGCCACCCAGGACAGCGACTCTCAGTTCCTCTCGGTTCCTCTCACACTCTCTTCAGCCTCTGTTTCTGGAGCTTAAGATTTTTTTTGGCAGGTAGAAGATTAGTGAAGAGCTCTTGGCAACAAAGCATTCAATCACTTCCAAGTAGCGTGGTATCAAATGTGCCCTCCGCCCTCCTCACTTTGGAAGAGCGAGTCTTTCTTCTCCACGACGCAACTCTTTTTTCCTGGTCGAGCCGAACGGCCTTTGAAAGGAGCCTCCTCTGCTCCCGCATCTCTTGTCAATCGGAGAGGCAGGAAATGAGCCTGCTTTGTAGGATTAATTAATAACAGAGGTTGGTCAACGCATGAGAGGGGATGTAATTGCTACTCGGTGGAAGGGGAGGAAAGGAAAAGTTTGGGTTGCAGTTTTTTGAGGAAGGGGGCTTCTGAACAGGCGAAGGAGCTTTGAACTGAAGGGTCTGTGTGCTTCTGGATTAAAGCGAGATGCGAGTGGGGGGGCCTTTGAAGTCTGAAGAGAGGTCTAGGAGAAGAAATAAAGTTGGGAGGTATGAATTCTGGCTGGCAACATCAAAAGCTGTTATCACCCACTCTCACCTGTTGACACCCAGGGGTGAAGACTCTAGATACAACGCTACAGCTGCAGGATGCTGCACATGGGCTACACCTCTCATCCTCTCTCTAAATCTGCCTTTTTCTTCTTTCCATCTTTTACGTTCCATCTCTCTTAGCCCATCTCTGTCCCTAAACCCTATACGTAAACTATTATTACAAAACATCTAAAATAACTTACTACAATCCAAATGATATAACAATTTCCAAAAAACAGCTGTGTAGACTAGGACAGAAACTTCCTATAAAATGTGCGGTATTTGCATTCTGGGTAAAACCAGAACCGTTCCCTGACCCATAAACCCCTTTATCTAGATCAACTTGTATTCCGTTTTTTTTTGTACTATTGTGTAGCTATGATAATAATGAGGCAACATATGATTGAATTTTTTTATATTCTGTGTCAGACCCTTCGGATAAACCCATGTAACATTAATTAATATTCTTTGTTTCTAAATACAAGGCTCAATTATATGTCTAGATATTGTTTTACTTTGCCATTAAGGCTGCAATGCGCTGCTGTAGCATGCAATTTTAAAACGCTAAGGTTAAAACAAAAAATGAAGAAATGATTTGCATTTCTGAATACAAATTATCATTTTCTGTCTTTGGGTCAGATAATTTGTAATATGCTGATGTTTTGTTTCTAATTGGTTTCTAAAACTTCCCATTATTGGATATCAGTATCAACTATTGTTCGGTGGTAACTAAATGTGCACATAAACAAAGAAACTTTAAAGATTGCATTTTAAAGAGAATGTTTCGTCAATACTACACCAGTTTTATAAAAACTGCTGTTTGTTTTCTCTTGAAAACATCTTTAAAGCATTTCGATAATAAGAATGTTTTTAATAATCACTGAATATATCATTAACTGCATGAAATTATTACTTATCAGGTTTGTTTGTTTGTTTGCTTAAATTATTTTTTTAGAGCTTTATGTCGGGGCTTCACCCCAAGATAATCGCGCCGATTTCTCCTCTTTCGACATTCCTAGCAAGTCTTAAATGGTGTTGTGGAATTTTCTTATTCCTTAATCAAAGTGAGTTTTTTAAACACTTTAGACAAATGCAACACACAGAGAGCATGAGTTACCTTGCAAGGTATTTTATATTTTATTGTCATTCAGTCTGCATCACAAGCATGGTGCAGACAGAAGGCCCCTACCTGTTCATTTACAGGGGCTTTTATATCATCCATACATGACCCCCCCCCTCTTCTTCTCCCCTCCCTTGAAAAAAAACGTATCTTTGGTAACAAAAATGTGTCGCCATTTCTTATCTTCACCAGAACCTCTTGGTCTTTGCTCAAGGGCAAAGGAGCTGAGTGGTTTGCCACGTAGCACAACATTTCTCAGAAATTTAAGAACAACAAGATAGACAGTCTTGAATCAATTTTTACAGAGATTAGCATGAAGAAACCCACGTCATGAAAATTTCCATCACATTCCCATCTTTTATCATATATGATAACCAAAATCTTTATGCCTCAACCTGTAAGATGAGCACTGCCCTTTCTCTTTTGGACATTTTAAATATGTCTTTTTTCCCCATGTGTTCTCTTATTTTCTCTAATTTTGTGGTACTAAATGTACCGTTTTCTGGAAAGTTAGCTTTTTCTATTAAATAGGGTACACCTTGTAAACTTCCCGTTCCCCACCTTTTCCTCATTTCTCTGTATGTTGGTTTATCCATAATTCTGAATAGTCTCCCAGACTGTTTAGAATCTATCTCGATTCTGAGTAGTCTCCCCTCTTTAACTGTCTTAAGCAGTCCTCCAGACTGTTTAGAATCTATCTTGATTCTGAGTAGTCTCCCCTCTTTAACCAGACTGTTTAGAATCTATCTTGATTCTGAGTAGTCTCCCCTCAGACTGTTTAGCGCTAAGTAGTCTCCCCTTTCTTCTTAGACTGTTCAGAATATTTTCAACTCACCGTTTTTCACTTTTGTGCCCTGCACTGAGTTCTTTTGGGATCACGTCAGCCTGGGGTCCGGAGTAGAGTTCTCTCGTCCCTGTATGGGGTTAGAGCTGGATTTGCTATGTCCAGGATGATCAGTCAACTCTAATCCGTTCTCCATCAGCCTTGTGATCCCATACCTCGTCGCCAAATTGTTGTGGAATTTTCTTATTCCTTAATCAAGGTGAGTCAATTTTGACAAACGCAACACACAGAGACATCAGGTACTTTGCAAAGTATTTTATTGTCGTTTAATCTGCATCATAAGCAATGAGCATGGTGCAGAGCAAAGGCACTCTTTCCTTCTGCACCCAGAGTATATATATGATTAAAAATGTGACACCCCCTCCCTTTGCCCCCTAGCCAGAATCCCGAGCTGGTTTACGAGAAGTGATGCCCGTTATTCCAAACAGAACATCTTGGCCTCTGCTCGAGGGCAAAGGCAGAGTGGTATGACGCGTATAGAGAAAAACATGATAACATAGAGAAGAAAACATAGATAAAAACTTCATAAACATATAGATAGACACATCAAGAAGCTAGACTAGAAAATTTCCATTACAACGGCTCTAAAGATTAGCTTATCAGATTTTCTTGTGGTGTGATGCGTGTTAAGAGTGAATGAACCTGATCGGAAGAACATCGGAGCCGTCCCGATCACGAATCGTAAATATCGATCAGAAATCCTGATGTGTGGGGGAAACCCCTGAGGACAAACGCAAAAAGACTGTTGATTGTCACGTGGAACAAAACAATACCCAATTAGAAAGCCAACTGACCGAAGTATAACAACCGTAGTTATCACTTCAACAAACCCTTTTCTTTATTCTGTCAATTCTCTGTTAAAAGCATTACAAACACTCTCATTGCAATTACAAATAATTTCAATATAAAACAGGCTGTGCATGTGACAGTAGTGGTAGGAGTCTGAATGTGCGGATGCTCTAAGGTAGATCAGAAAATATAGGTCAAGTGGAGCTAGTGGAACCAGTAGACTTGTTCAGGTGATAATGTCAGCATTATTTGAGTTGCAATAAAATGACTGTACATCTAGTGCTGTGATAGTGCCAAATTAAAATGCTTTAGACGACGGTGCTTGAGTCATTTCTCAACGATAAATAATATTTTTAAACCACATAAAAGGTTATATCTACACAATTGTTTATATAGAACACATGTATAGGAAACAAAGCCTAGAATGTAATAATAAATGTTTGTGCTCTCACAGTTTGAAACTCTTATAATAATTAATAATTAAATCTTTGGTGAGGATTTTATGGCATGAGTTTGTTTCACAAACTAAAGTTTTAAAGTATGTTACATCAGAATTATTTTTTTTTTTACATTATTTATTTTATTTTATTTATATAAATTGTTTTGCCCATACCTAAAGAACCTGCTTGGAGTTCTATTGTTTAATACTTAAGTCTCATTTTTGATTCCGCAAGCAGTCTTCAGATAAGCCACCCCAGGTTTAATCTCAAACAACACAATTCACAATATTTCGAATAAAGTCTCTTAAGTCTTCGGCTGATATATCATGTAGTTTTCTCATCACAATCTCACAGCTCATAGCTATGGGACGAAAGGGTCCCGGCTCTGCTATTTGTAAATGTCAGTGAGTTTCTGTGTTCCTCAAAGCCGTCATTATCCCCAGAGCGCTGGGTGCATTTTTACCCGCGTTCTCCATTTCTCAGCTTCTCTGTCTCTCTCCTGCAGGATTTACTGTATGCTGCTGTCACACTGCTCTCAGTGCTTATATGTGGAACAGTGTAAACTGCGCTTTATCACATTTATCCCCTACGGACATGTAGCACAGGTGACACACTCCACGGGGCTGTCATTTGAGGGTCTGATGTGTGTTTTTACAGTGGACAGAAGTCATTATGGCGCTTCGAAATGTGAAAACCACACGGCCAGCAATCATCTACCAAAGGTTATTAGCAGAATTAGAGGGAAGTTGGTCTCCACTGTTTGTTTGGAAGAACGAATGCCCTCCGATTTCCTAGATTGTCCCCTCTTGGGACAGCCAGGCAAATAAACTCTGGCAAAAGCAGCAAGCGAGAAAATCAAATGAACACCCCAGATAAAAACCTGGGACCAAATTAGTGCCGCAAACATACGCAGGCTAATGAATTGTAAGCGAATGAGATAAAGGAAAAAAAATCAAAACCAGGAGCAGACGCAGCTTCCCGCTCAACTATCCGAGCGAGTCGCTCGCTCATGTAGATCAGCCAGACGCTTTTTGCAACGCATCTCCACATCGCAGAAAACCTTGATTTTATGCAACGGCAGATAAAATTCGACAATCCTTGAGGCGCTCTTGTGCAACACTTTGCCCATGTCTGGAGGCCTGTAATTGTGCACACACATCAATTATGGATCGGCCTTAGCTTTCAGCTGCTCTGCCCTCCAATCAGAGCCCACCCTGCCAGTCTCCCTGGGCGCTTTTTTCAGCGTTTTGATTACAGGTGTTGTACAGGCGGCCTTGTTAGGCCCCTTTTTCGCTGGTTGAGGGAATCCTCTTTCCTGTCCGGACGAGGGGTGCGGGGAGGGGGACGTGGAGGGGGATGTCTGGTGCTGGCGAAGTCGGCCATCACATCCAGCTAACAATTTCTGTCAGGTCCCGAGAGGCCGGCTAATGAGGCCCGTCGACACGGCCGGAGGCAAGAGTGCCGCACCGAGCCACTGGAGTGAGAAGCTAGATCGGCACCTAGCAGCCTTGCAATAATTAATCGGACCCTTCGCTCTCGCTTTTACCCTCCCTCTCTTTTTTTTCTCCCCTCTTCTTTCTTTCTTTCCGTCTCTTACTCATGTCTATTCATCGGCACTCAAACGGCTCCCTCTATTCTGTAACCATTGTCAGCGGCACCTTCCTTTCAAGCCCTGGGCCTGTCTCATCCCCGATCGGCCATACAGATGTGCTAATGAAGGCGGGAGAGCGGAGGTATGTCTGAATCCCAGCCATTCAAGGCTTTTTTAGGAGCAGAGGCCATGACAATGGCCGCGTGCTCTCGTGCTCACCGATCACAGCCTGTTAGAGAGAAATATGGCAGGCGCGCAAACGGCCGGACTCAGAGCGACTTGTGAAGTTCTCCTGAGCCCTTTGTACGGAATCGTTGAAGATGTATCTCTTTTCCTCGCTGTTTCTTTCTCTCTTCCTTTCTGTGTAAGTGTTTCCCAGATGCTAAGTCAGCCCGAGGCAGAGTGTGACCTATGCACTTCAAAGGTGAGACACTGTTTTTTCATTGGTTTAACACCAATACGTCCAGAAGCAATATTTTTCTCTACTTACATCTGTCTCCCTACATGTTTTTGTTATTATTTTCTGTGCGAGTGTCATTCTGTTTGTTTTTCAGACATCAGCTGAGTTCCATCACACTTTGGATCCGTGAGGTCAAAGTTTAGGGGTCAAGTGTGTAACCCACATAGACAAAGCAGATGGACTTGGACCTTGAGGAAATGTATTTTCTGTGAGGTCTGTGTTTACACCATATTAATATATCATCGTCTGACGCGCTGTTACAAAACGATGCTAGAAAGCAGAGCTAGGGAAAAGAAACAGACGAGATGACAACAACTTTAATAGATATGTCACGTAATAACAGCATGACGCGACCTACCGTCATTCCCCTCTAGGGGGGTGTTCTCACATCAGCACGATTTCTGAAATTCCATTATTTTTCTCATTCTTTTTGTGCTGCTTTGGATAAAATAATAAGAATTTGTAAAACATTTGGACCAAAGTTTTTGACTAAAATATCAGCCCCCTGAAATAATGAGAATTATTATTTTTTGTCTTAAAAATCCTGTTGCTCATAAATTCCCAGAGTATGGAGGTGTATTGTATTATTGTAGATTGTAGATTGTACAAACAAAATCTACCCAAATCTGAATTGGGTGAATTTTATCAGAAATGTTGTATTAAAATAATAATATTTTGTTTGTAGAGCTGGCAAATCCGAGTTCAGTTTGTGAAATCATGGAATCTAATGGAGGTGGTAAAGACTTTTAAAAGTATTTTTCTCAGAAGAGATATCTGACTGTGGCATGCAGGAGACTTGCACGAAAGTTTCCCATGTAATCTCAATCTAGTCTATGAGAGATTTTAGGAGAACGGTTATGCGTTTTCGTACGGTTTATGAGTATTCCGTTTTGCGACGAATATTAAAATGAAGAATTAAAAAAGATTTATGTTGTTCATATAATTCAAAATGCTTTATTAAAGCTATATAATTGAACTTATTAAGATGAATTCAAAGTATTTAGTGTAAGTGTTTTTTTAATTGTCATGATGATTATGATTAATAAGAATTTGTTTATTTAATAATCATAAAAAACACAATATCCCGTTGGACTGTATTGGTAACCACAACAAAAACTGTAACCTGCATGTCAAGACAACTTAATTAAAAAGCAAAATATTAGTGCTCCGACATGTGGCGCGGTTGCGCAACGGGCGACCCGGGTTTGATTCCCATCTCGTGGTCTTTTCCCGAACCCACCCCCTTTCTTCCCACTTTGCTTCTTGTCCCCTCTCTCACTGAACTGTACAAATAAAGCAAAAAAGCTAAAAATTAAACAATAATTTAAACCTCACGTGATGCAACGTAATAATTCCATCTGCGTGATAACATATCAAAACTGTTAAATCTGAAATCAAATATTAACACTGGAATTCTTTTGCGACAGAGTGACAGCTCTATAATTGTGTTTGTTTACCATGGCATCCTAATAATAATGAGGATAGCTGCTTTTCAAACATTTAAACAGAGATAATTGAATGTTGTGTGTTTGGAGTGATATCTTCTCAGGCAGGAATAGCTTTCTGTTTTTATGCCTGTCTGCGGGAGAGACATTTAATTCACCTCTCTGAAGGAGAACAAAGCACTACACCCAATAATTCTACACAGACTAGACAAAGTGAGAAAACGTATTTTCTCAGAAATAAAGGTTTATTGTTAGCTGTTTAATCAAAATGATTCTTTTCTTCGAACTAGATGCATCAGGGGAAAACTCAGTTTCAAAGCCTTTGGATCAATGACAATAAATACGTTCTTACGTCTTTTTAAATGATCTAATTAGAAATTATTTTTGGTCATTGCAGGGTTTTGGTGTTTAAGGCAAAACATTTGTATATTTAAAGTTATTTGAATATAACCATCACGCGGATGTAAAAGTGAGGTTATGGTGTGTACGTGTGTGTGGTTGTGAAAGAAAATATGCCAGCACTTTACTTAAAGAGCAGGTTTGTGTGTGTTTACGTGTACGAGCGAGTGACATTTAGAGGGGGAGGGGTTGTCCCGCTGGTCAGCCATACGCTCCTCTGTCTTTGCGTTTCAGCCTGAATGGACAGGGCTCATTTGCATGTGGCAGTGATTTGGCTGGAGGCCTGTGTCCCCTGCCGGGGCCGAACATGAGGGACACTGGAGGGGGGTGTCGGGGTAGGTGATTTTTTTTGTGAGTCATATTCACAAAACGCCACTAATCAGCCCGGTTCACCACATACTAAGATTCGCTACATTTACAGTTAACGTAACATTTTCAATGTGCACATGTAAGCCAGAGTGTATTTGTGCATCTCCCTATCCCCCCAAAAAAGCCCACCCATATTAATAAACATTTCCCAATTTGGTGAGGTACTACTGACCCCTATGGGTAAGATTTGCATATGAGTGGCTTCCTTTGACTCTCGGGATTTTGTTTTTATATCAGGTGTAGTGTAGGTGTAGTGTATGAAGTGTTTCGCTATTAATAAAAACAACAAACTAGAGGCGAACTGCAAATTGGGATAATCACTCCGGCTGAAGCATTTGCTACAGTGTTAAGTACCGGCTTGGGAGACACCGGCAGACGTAGTCTGTGACCCAGCTGTTGTACAGAGAAATGACATCCATCGCTTTCAAAAGGACAGTGACAGCCCAAGAGAAAGAGAGATAGGGCGAGCGAGAGATTCAGATAGACTCACTGTCAGTTACCCATACTCTACTTCACCCTTTACTCTCGGAGCAGTGTTTTAGCACATTCTCAGGAAGGCTGAAACAGGTACTGAGAGGAAGAGAAATTAAGTGACAGCTATAGCATCTCTGCAACAGAGCCAAGCTCCTAACTCCATCCACACAGGGGTCCCCGAAGGAGCTTCAACCTGGCAACATAATCCATTTTACTGTCCACAAACAAAAGAGGGAGAGGGAGAGCGCCGGACAGATTCGGTAACTCTCGCTGACTGCAGAAATCCCAAAGGGTTTGAGTGACAGGCCTGTTGTCAAGGCTGTGCTGACAGCTGGTGAGGTCTTTCAGTGAAAGAGAGTGGCCTGCACTCTTGTCCTCTGCTCTGGGCGCCACAGCGAGGGGCACCATGCCAGCTGGGCTCCACCGGCCCAAACACGCCCAAACAGGTAGCACCTCGATGGTGTGTCTGATCATCTGCTCACTTTCAAATTAAAATAAACAAAAGTCTGCGATTTGAAAATGAAGTCTGTTGCATCGACAATCAATCCTTTTTTCTTTATTATACTGTATGTTCTTAAGAAATCTTATTGGCAGTGCAAACATCAAGAGGGTCTGAGTGTGTGCGCGTGTGTGTAGCCCGTCTGGTCCTCCCAGTGCCTGGTGCCCATGACAGGATGTTTCCTTTTTCAGACTGGTTAACGAGGGCCGGCTCCCTGTCCCATATGTGCCCCTCATTACCACCCTATACTCTCACACCCACACACACACACAGACGTCATGATACTGTCAGTGCAAACCCTTTCAAGTCTTGATCTCTTCTCTCCTCTCTCCATCCACCAGCTCCTGGTACGAAACAGACGGGCACTGGCATTATTAATATCCCCTGGTGGCGGTGAAGCTGCTGTTAGCTGGTCAGCCGCATGTGCAGTTGGGCAAATCAACGGTGGGAATTTTGGGGAGAAATATAATGAAAAGGAAACAAATATTGTAGGAGTAAACATTCAGAGGTCAAATGGTGTTGGAGGAGGTAATAAAGTGAGGGAGTGGGGAAGTGAAGAAAGAGAGAAGAGACCAGCTCTTTTGTTTGTGCCTGCTCACCTGTCCATCTCGATATAAATACTATATAAAAAAGGACACAGCATAAAATGATGTGAAGCGAATGAAGCGAATGAGAATTGCAACAGGCTAAGTCCACCAAAAAAGTGTCAGACTATCAAAATAATTACAGCAAAAAACCTAGAAAAATATGTTGTACCTGAAGCAACATTTTAGACTTCAAGTAGCCCTTTCACTAGGGCTGTGTATCACCAACAACTTCACAATACAATAAGGCCACGATACGATACAGGTACAGTTCTATTTAAATTTCTTTTGATCAAAATTTAGTTTATTTCAGTTTATTGTCAATTGAAGCAACTGTGATAACTGACTAACAATTGTGTTTTCAATATAAAAAACACAACAAGATGATCAATGAATTGTTCAGGATTACAAAACTCAGATGGACGTAAAAAGGTTCAGATGGATTCAAATGTTGCTGGATAAAAGCATTAAAATTATTGTAAATTTAAGTGTATTTCTATCATTTATTCACAGATCAAACCATAACCCTATAATTTAACTTTTTGGCATGTTTAGAGTACATGTATTATTTCATATATATTTTTCCCCTGTAGAAACTGATTCCTGTTATCACACTGTGCGTTTCTGGAGTCACACTGGACAGAAAACGTGTAACAAATGATCCTGGATCTGTGCATTTAATGAATGCAAGGGCACTTCTCTCCTTCTGTCAACAACCTTAAACCCCAAATCCCACAAAAACTCATTTGCCACAGATTTGTGATCCTGTATTGCCAGTCTGAAACTACCACCTTACCAAAAGCATTATTTAAAAAGCCTTAATTTGTAATTCTTAATCTTCAAGTTCTCTCGTCTGCTCGCTCAACCTTGAAAAAGCGACACTGGTTTGAGTTGCACCCTTGGCAAAAGAGCCGAGCGTTTTGCATTTTTCAAACAGCAGAACACAGGCTCTTGAATAATGAGATTTAACAAATGATTTTAATAAAATAATATTGCCAGAACAGCAGCTAGAGTTCAGTTTAGCATCCAAATAAAAGTACCCTGTCGTAATTTTGATGGAATTTTCTGTTTTAATTTTTAAAGCAGCAGTGTAGAAATTTGCGCACAGATTCCCCCGTGTGGTTGATTAGTGCAATTGTCCGTTACCAGTGTCGTAATTATTTTCACTGTATAAGCTTCCCCGTGGGCAGCGCAGTACACATGCATATGTTTACTAAGCTGATGGAACCGGCAAATGCAGAAACGTCGTTTGTAAAAAAGAACGCACTATTCCGCAGACAGGGGATGGGCGGGGGTTTGTATAATGACCCCAACACAGAACTCAGAGAGTGTGGTTGTAGCCTCGGAGGCTGCTCAAGTAGCAGTGGCAGTAGAATTCATCGGGTTAAGGGAACATCAGGTTCAAAAGCAATTGTACTGACAGGTACGCCCAACTAACTTGCGTACACATTTGGGCGGTCTGAGTTAAAATATACCACGAACTGACGTAGATTATAAACTTGGAGTTACACGAGGCGTTTCAGGCAGGTCTGGGTGAGCATTCGCTTTTAGATAGAATGCATCTTTTGTTCCGACACTTACATTTTAGCAATTTTACGTGTCTTATACAAGCATGTGCAACACACCAAAGACACAGAAAAACATGTATTCGCGCCATATGACGCCTAAAAGGTCGAAAAACTAGTGTTGCTTTAAAGGCCCAGTGTGTAATATTTGGGATGTTCTATAGATAGAAATGCAATATAATATATAGATACATGTATGTCTTCAGAGGTGTGTAAAGAGCTTACACAATGAAGCGTTATGTTTTTATTACCTTAGAATGAGCTAATTCTATCTACATACCGCGGGTCCCCGTGCATGTAATTTGCCATGTTCTGTCAGCTGTCGTTGTGTTTCGAAAGGGAGGGGGAGGGGTGGAGTGAGCGGTTGGTTAAAAATTCGCAACCTTGCAGCTAGATATAACTGACTGTCCTAAATCGATCTTCTCTAAAAACTTTCAATAAATTAATGCTTCACCTCAAAAAAGAGAGCGAGAGTGTGTGGTTAATTAAATAACATGGTTTGATGGGCATGTTCGCGTTAATAAACTCTATCAGATGCCTGTATAAGGTACTAGGTGAGCGTTTGCAGTGCAAACAAATAGCTGTTCTGGTTTGCCGTGTGTAAGGTTCAGATTGATCCTGACAGCTCTTCAGGTTTCTGGGCTTTAATTAGAGAGCCTGGGGCTGTGGTAAAAGAGAGAGAGAGAGAGAGAGAGACGCCGCCACTACTCTGCTCAGCACCACACATTTCTTCTCTGGCGTAGTAATTGCTAGCAGGTGCGTCGCAACATATATAATGGAGAATGTTGCCTCTCGCTCTTTTTGTGATCAGCATGTGGAAATACATACTGTTTCTATTACTGACAGATTCCAAACACCTTTCTGACTGGACTGACGGTCACACAGACCTTTCCTTCTCTGTGAAAGTACCTGTGCTACAGCGATCAGTTACCATTTGTAGACACATTTACTTGGCTATCATAAGGTGAACCCAACACTTCCGTTGGTTTTAAAAAAAATATTATGCATTTTACAGACAAGATCTTTTGCATTCTTAGAATAAAACGGGATTTACTTCTGTACTTAAGTCACGAGACTCTAGAGCAGGGGTCGGCAACGGTTGGCCAAAACTGGCCCGCCAGCAATAACATCTGTCCCGCGCCAGCAGCATTATTTTGATTCTTTTGCCACCGCCAATTCTGAAATGGATCCGTCACAATCACGTCTTCAGTGAATTTGCCTTCCAAATAAAAGTACGAGAATGTTTAAGCAGCAGTGTTTTATTTAGAAATTAATTGAGAGCTTTTAATTAGAAAAGTTCTGAAAGATATTCAAAGGAGTGTTCCGATCGCTTGACACACTTCTAAAATAGCCGTCATGAAATATGGGGTATGAAAAAACTAACAGTGAAGCATTGAAACGTTTGCTTATAACGCCAACACGTGAACAATAACAAAGCAAATTCAGCTTTTTTTGAAAGTGCCATGCTTCGTCTCGTGGTGCCGTCTAATATTATATTCTTTGCAAACAGCGACAACTTCGTTGCAGATGAGACACACCGGCTTTGCCTTCACGAAACTAGGAAGGATGAATGCATAGTTGTCTCTCCATTCCTCTTTGTATGCCCTATATTCGCTGTCAACTTTCCTATTTCACTCCTTGATAGTGCCATTTTCTCTCACCATCTAGCTGGCTTCAATGTTAACATCACTCGGCACACGACGTAATAGTGTACCCCCAGCAGGCAAAAAAAATGCAGTTTAGCACATGAGGAGTGTAAAATATAGGCTGCGTTAAATCATTCTGTAACTATTATGTAATTATATAATAACTATATTTTTAAAAGTAGGCTACACTGGTTGCCTTTTTCATCAATTCATTTCTTAAATTATCCTTTGACTATGTTCAGGCCCGCCATCAAATTTGTTTTTTTGGCCCGATGCCAAACTCAATTTCCGACCCCTGCCCTAGAGGCACAGCCTGATAGTTCCTAGCCCTGCAATCCGCTTGCATGTCAACGTGACTTAAACTAATTAGCTTTTCAGGTAAATTTGTAGCCAATGACCTGTGTTTTCTATCTTTACGTACATTTAAATGGTGTGGAATGCGTACTTTAAGCAGTATGATGAAGCATGCTTTTAGAGCTTTCACAATCACCCACCTCCATCCTCAACACCACAGGCCTAGACATTGCAGCAGCATCACAAGAGAGTTGACATGACTAAAATGTTGAGTGATGTTATGTTTGTTTCGGTTTAAGAATTGTTCGATATTTGTATTGCAAATAAAGACAAAAATTCTAAGAAATGTGTTGTATTAACTAGGCCTATTAGTACTGTATGTACTGTAGAAAGTTTACAAATGAGGACATTCCAAATGTCTAGGGAAACAAACAATTTAGTTGACTGGAGGGAACACGTTTGTCCCCAAATAATTAAGTATACAAAACAAACACACATAGTCTGTGTTGAGCAGGCCTGCCCTTGCATATTATTTTAGACAAATGAGTACAGTGTTATTACACAGTGAGATATGATCCAAATCTCCCTTTCTGACATGTAGTCTTCATTAATGGTGTGTTCACAAAGCAGAAAAGCCCTTACTGGTCGGCAGGATTATTTCTCCCTGATTTAAACCGAATGAGTGTCTCTACCATTTAAATTAGCATTATATTCTCAGCTCAATATAAGTGTCTATGAGAGAAGTCTGTGACTCTGAGTTTACAGGCACAAAGTACAGCGAAATCACACTGTCTGTCAGTGAGAGAAAGACAGAGAACGCGAGAGAGGGAGAGAAAAAGCCAGATGAACATGGTTGTAATTACAGCCAACAATAGCAGTCAGACATGTCTATAGATTCATTACCTTAAACAACATTTCAATCTCTTTCTCTGTTCATCACAATTCTCCACTTCTCTACACATTTAAGACCCTCCGCTCCCCCTCACAACTTCTGCTATGAACAGAAACACACCAACAAGGAGGGAGAAAGAGTGAGGAGAAGGGGGTTGATTATTGGTTAACTAAATATAGCAGACACTGATCACAATAATGGTGGTTTGAAGAAATGTATACATTTTTATTTGATAAATACAATCAGAGAAGAACGAATTGAATTGCTTGTAACAAGTTGACGTCATTTTTTAACTTAGTCCGAACCCATGACTTTGCGTTGCTAGCGCCATGCTCTAACCACCGAGCGACGTATTACAAATACTAGTTATGTCAATTGTTAATATTAGTTTACTGTGTTAAAATGTACAACTTTTGATTTAAAAATGTACTAACAAATAACACGAAGTAAGATTCATAAACGCTGTAGAAGCTTGTTCATTGTTGGTTCATGTTAGTTAGCTCATGCATTAAAGTGATACTCCACCCAAAATTAAAACTTCTGTCATGAATTACTCACTATCAAGTTGTTCCACAACCCTCAGACCTTAATTCATCTTTGGAACAAAATTAAGATAGAGATCCAAAGGCTTTCTCGTCACCATAGACAGCAAAGTAACGTACACTCAAAACACAGAAATTTAGTAAAGAGTAGGCCATGTGACTCTAGTGGTTCAGCAGTCATCTTATCAACCGACGAGAATATTTTCTGTACACAGTAAAACAACCCTTTTGGGTGAGTATGTGTAACTTTAGGACTATTTTTGTTAATGTTAATGTTTATTGTTTACTGCAAAGTCTTGGCTTTTCACGGTTTAGTTGAAGTATTTGTCCAACCCTGCAGACAGTCACCTTGCCTCACAAACTTTGCTTAGTTGTTTTGTTTCCATCCCCCTGGAGCTGAAAGCTTCAAGGAACTCTAACACTCTCTGCTATAGCTGTGAAGCCACATGCTGCTCCACTAGCGCAATGCTTATGTATTGATCTCCACCCACTCTGGACCTCTCTAGGTCTCTTACCAAGCTCATCTGCACCCACTCTGTATCTGACACAGTTTTTCCTCATCGGCCACAGTTTTCCAGAGTCACATTAGCCGTAGTGATACTCAGTGACACTCAGATGCAAAAAGCCGACCAATCTGATATATTTTGGCAATGGTTATGAGGCATTAGCAAACAATCTATCTATGGAAGGGAATGGCCCTGTAATTCTGAGGCTTTAGAATCTTATAGTCATTACATTAATATATTGGGATTTTTCATGCATTTTTATCATTTTTTCTCTCCCGCTGTCTACTGTTTTTACACCACTCACCCTTCCCTTTTGAAGCACTACAGACACAAGAAAAAAATACGTCTCTAAAGAAGATAATGCATTTGCGAAACATGCTCTGTGGAGCAGTTTGTCCGTTTAGGGCTACTGTAGAAACAACATGCCGAATTCCATGTAAGGGGACACGCTATGTATGTAGACAGAAATAGCTAATTCTAAGGAAATTAAAACTTAACGCTTCTATGTTAGGTCTTTATACACCTCTGAAGACATAGTTATGTATATTGCATTTCTGTCAATATATCCTCTTTAATACGACACACAGCACCTTTAAGGGAAGTCCATAATTTCCAACTTGAAAAATATTCCAAATATTCAGTTCCCTCATACACTGAGCACACACACACATTTTCTATCTATATCGCAACCATAAACACACAAGCACATCCACTTTTCAGACTTGTCAGTCGCTCCTACGTCTTTATCTTCACACACCTCTCGTCCTTTTCCTCCACCCATCTTTCCATCTGTCAGTCTGTCACCCTCCGGGTTTTATATTGTGTTCCTGCCACTCGGCAGCGTGAGTAGATCACTGTTACTGTGATTGTTTCCAGTGTCATATAACCTGACGCTCTGAGGTAATTTAGCCACATCTGCTGTGACACGCTCGCTATTCCACCGACGCCTTCTCATGCTACGGTACACATATAAACACGCCGCACATCCACACACACAAACACCCTGACACTGCATGCATCAAACCTAGCTGTCAAATAGCTGTAATTTAAACACTATGTCAAGAAATAATTAATTACACACACCGGTCTCATTCGAAAGCTTTCGTAACTGAGGTCATCCTGAGCACACAAGCGTGAGCATCAGGATATACAACGGCGGAGAGAAGAACGCTCGCGCAGGGGCGAGAATATATGCACATTGATTTTGTGTCACCGGTTGGCTCTCGTGTATATATGTGTGGGAGTGCTATTGAAAACGCGGTACGTAAAGAAATTGCATTAGACACCTCCTAACACAACGTTATACACATAATGAGCGTGTAATCAGCCTCGGTGGCAGAGGGGGCCGGGTGCTGAGTCATGATTATCATGTATGATGTCACGTCTGGAGGAGGAAGGGACCGTGGAGGCTTGAGACAGAGGTGCTAATGGTAAATAGTGTGTGCAGTTTCTGTCAAAACACACTGAATTTACAATTTGCTTAAAAGTATATAATGAAGATTTCAAGAAGCACATGATGCATAAGCACTTGTATACAGTATGCGATTCATTATTGTTTTAATTTAGAAAATTGAGGGGGTAAATGTTGAGAAAACTGGATGTTTGTGCTTTTTGGAACGTACATTTTTTGGGTCCTGTTTAAGAAAGGAAGTCATATACATCTGAGATGGTATGATGGCGTGTAAACCTTAAAAGACTTTTCATTTATGACACCCTGTGCAGACTTTTTTCATTTGGAAATGCTTTTCGGAACGACCATATAACATGACTGCCGTGACTGTTCTGTGAGAATTCATTTTGTTACATGCGAGAATAACCCAGACTATTTGCACTTCACTTTGTCTTTGACTCGAATTTGAGCCTGTGCTTAAAAGCCACAGGGAACGCAAGAAGCAAAGTGAAGGATGCCCTCAAGGTTCTCTAAAATAAATCAGTCAGCAAAACCTGAATTCTGAAGCCTCAGGAATGAATAAAATATGCAAATGTGTGTGTGCATATGTGTCTAAAGGTGCTGTAGAGCCGAGCTGATCTGCTCCCCAGGGTGGGCTGGGCTAGACTGGACTGACCGGTGGGGGTCCTAGCTGATGCCAGGTGTGATGGGATGCCCCCCTGTAGAGCAACAGGGGTCAGCGGTCTGCAGTATGTGGCTAAAGCTCAGGAGCCAAAAGATGGCATGAGACAGAAAAATGTGTGTGTTTGGTTGATGGCTGAATTACGTGCAACCGGAGTCAGTAGTGTGGGCATTAAAGAAGAGGTCAGGGCCGGTGAACCTTTAAACACAAGTCTTTATATAAAGGCTTTCAACTTCTGCTTCACCAAACACAAACCCTGCATTCAGGGACCATGGAAATGAGGAGATAATGCAGCTGTTTTAGCTCTCTGCTCAACAGCACCAGGAGGTCATGCTTTATACACGAAATGAAACAAAACGATACAAAAAGAAAGAAATACCTAAAAGAAAATACGATTCCATTAAACGATTCCATTAAACTTATTAAAAAGATTTTCTAAAATAAACGCACCAACTAAACTCAAATATCTACACTGTACAAAACTGCAAAGAATTTAAAAAAAAATTTTATAGATTTTTTTCACTTATTTCCCAAAAATCAGATAACCGAAATAAAAGACAGTAACTTTACAAGCTCTGTGTAAATTTGACATTCCCAGACACATCCCGAAAAGGTTTTTGGTTATTCGTCCACTGCATATGTCATCAAGGTTTATTATTGGTTTTATTTCAGAAAAGCAACAGTTATATTTCAAGGTAAGAATTAAACCACAACGATTATATGTCTTAAGAAAAAGTTATGTTCATTTTATAATGGAAAGGAAGTCATGACAAAAGGATGAATAAATGATGATGGCATTTTCATTTTTGGGTGAACTATCAGTTTAAATCGACACTATAAGAAATAAAAGTCATCGCTGACAAGTAATAGTTTGTAACTTAAATTTTCCACAAAAGCTGAGAAATGTAAATCCCATGATCTTTATATTCTCTTTTAGCTGATACATTTAAAGGCATTATGACTGCCAGCATCCAGCTGTTACTGCTGATGTAATCTCACATAGCCATACTTTTAACTTGATACGATACCTTTGACAAAGATAACTGACAAATCCAAGAACTCACCAGAAAGCATTGACTGTATCATTTTTTGTGTGCGATATGCATCAGACGATCACTGAACAGGTTGTGGGCGTGCAATCTGAAACTGCGACCGAGGCTGACACCATCATTAGAAGCCACTGAGAATGTTACTCATCCGCATCCACTAATTAATCATTGGCGCAGGTACAGAGTAAAAGAGGAAAGCTGGAGATAGAGGTGACTTTTCATGTTTGAAATATATATACAACCATTTTTGAGAGAAACGTTTGAGCAATTAGAATATCGAGGCGATGGAATATTGTTATCTATAGGCTCAACGTGCAATTGTGAGTTTTGCATTTCTTTGATGGTTGTCATGATTTGTCCTTTGGCCAATCTCACACACACACACACACACAAACTTGCTCTCTCTTTCACACACTCTCACTAAGTAGAATTAATCAAAACCGCATCCTACCTGTTTGCCTTGATGAGAGGTGACAACGTAAAGATTTGGCAGCTTTAATCAAGGTTGTAATAATGCACGCTCTCTGATTAAAAGGACAGTCTCCTCGCCTTTTAATCACAAAGACAAACAACCGTGTCTCTATCGCTCCGATCTAAATGCTGGTCGTGGAGAAAAAAAAGAATGAATGCTTACAAAACTGGTTGGTGACAAATTTACTGTACACATTAGTAGATTACACATGCCTATGACCGTGACCGTAAAGGTCAATTCACAAAAGGAGAACAAATGAGGTGGCAAAATGTTCCCCAAATTCTCTCCTTTAAAATGTCATTTATTAGAATGTATAATAAAGTCTCTTTTTGCAGGTGCACTCTAAATAATCTTTTTTATTTTCACACCGACACAGGCATTGTAATTGTTGATTAGATCAGAGTGCTCCGAATATCCGTTTTGTATACAAGCTTGACCTCCAGGTTCCTATTTTTTATTTAAAGGTAATTTGCTTGTAATCGAAGTTAACATACAACTGGCTTGATGTTGCATTCCCTGTGTTTTTATTGTTATTACATGTATGTTCGATCACCTGACCAGAGGTTAAATTGGGCCAGGGCGGGGCCCCGAAACTGAGACTGACGTTCTGGCTCTGCTCCCCACCAGTGTGCAGCTCTTCTGCACTTCGTCGTGCCCCAGCATAAATCTGCAATAAAAGTAATAATTTACCTTTTTGTCAGTGTATGGACTTACATTGATAATCGTGGAAAAGGGATCTATATGCAACAGTAACCCAATCCTAAGTGCACACATTAACCGCGTGCATGCAGAAATACGTGTATTTGTGCGCTTGTGTTTCCTTTCTGCCGCGCACTGCCTATTTGCGAGGTGTATATGACGCGTCGCATGCTTTTCGTCCAGTGTGCACTGTTGTTTTTGCATTTAAAGTGGTTTTGTTCATGGTTTGTGTGGCAGCAACGATGCACAAATTAATGGGTCATCTCAATCATTGTAAATGTTGTATGAAGGTTTGACCGGAATTTTCTGGAAATACACAGGTCATACAAAAAATTCTGTGGACGTTAATAAATGATAATAAATAGGGAATAAACAGAAAGAGTTTATGGTAACACTTCAGTATAGGGGACAATAATCACCATTATCTAGTTGTTATTAGCATACTTTTTATTGACTGTACTTATATAGCACATATTCTGAACATCCCTAATCCTACCCAATACCTTAACCTAACAACTACCCAACTATCAATAAGCAACCAATCACATTTACATTTAGTCATTTAGCAGACGCTTTTATCCAATGCGACTTACAAATGAGGTAAACAATGGAAGCAATTTCGAGTTTATTGGGTAAAAAGTCATAGTTAATGGTTTGTTAATAGCAAGAATTGCCCCCTATACTGAAGGAGGACCGATGTTATTCTTATCACATTTAGCTTTGTACACTGCTGGCATCTAGAATTATTTTGATCAGAATGTTATTGTTCATAGCAGAGGGCTCAACTTATATTTTACAGTTTTTTAAATTTATAAGAGTATAAGCATTGTATACGCACCCCACAGATTCCCCCACAGAGCCCCGCCACATAACAAATCGTTATATTCTTGCAAAATAAATTTAACATTTTATTAAGGAAAAATACTGTGCATCAAGTAGAAAAACCCTGGCAATGAAATTCGACATTATTTTCTATTAACTCATTCATTTATTCTTACATTTATCATTTCTTACATTTGTTTTTTGCCATCTCAAACCCAAGCCGATTGTTAAACGTGGGCGCGACCAGATCGGATGAATGATGGCGGCACAGTAGCACAACTTGTCTGGGAGTCTGTCAATCAACACCAGGCTGGCATAGAAGCAATCGTCCCGAGACGGCAGAGGGGTCAGACATGAGCATGTTGATGACCCCATCATCCATCACTATCCTCCCCTGGATTCATTTGCTACATAACAGATTCACTCTGCCCAGACAACGGCCACACTGATTAGAGAAATATTATTTAGTAGACCAAGAGGAGAGAGTGTCTCTTTAGTGCAATAAGAAGCCTTAATACACAGGGTTTATGCAGAGAACATTTTGATCCATAGATACTTAAAAACTAAAAATTATAAATGTCAAAAAGTGACCGCTCTATGGTTTTGGGATCAATGAATATTCTGCTGATAAGTCTTTCTCAGTTGTCTGGACTTGGTTAGTGTTTTCTCTCTCTTGCTCTCTCTGAACCGTCTCTCCTTGTTATGTATTCTCTTTGAGATGCCGTAGCTGACAGTCGGCTCCTATTTGATATGTGGTGCACGCATTAATTTAGTCGTTGGGTTCCTGCAGATGTCAGCACAGTGGTTCATTAACAGTGTTTGTTTTATCAGAAAACTTCACACACACAAACAAGCGCGCAAATACGCATGCAAATACAAAATATAGATGAAACTCAGCATAGAGAGCGGAATCAGTCAGTGCCGCCTAAGGGTGAATGAAAATGACCGCATGGGCAGATGAAGATGAATATTTTTCTGTTTTCGGTGGGTGAGTATTTAAAAAAATGGTCAGGATGAAATAGCCAGATTATGGAAGGAAGAAGAGGAACAAGTGACTCTCAGTAGATGTAGCAGAAACAAGTGAGAGATGGCAGAAAAAAAAATGGCAGAGGAGCGGGACGTGAAAGCGACCCACGAGAGAAGGTGTTGAAAGCGAGTGAGAGGAAAGGAATGAAGCTGAGATAGAATACGGTCTCATTCCTGAAGATATCATGCTGTCTGGCCAGGCGCTGGTGCTGCCACCTCCTCTGTACCCTGTGCGCCATGTGTGCCAACCTTGTGCCAACCCCTTGCCAACAGCCAGGCCGGCCCTTTCCCTTTACCCAGCAGATGCCACTCGATCTAGTCGAACAGACAGCTTTCCTAGTGCCAGCGCACACCCTGCGTGTGAACATGGGGTTGCGGGGCAAGATATGAGGGGCAGAAGCACACATAAAGATGCCAAATGTAGAGACGATTTTCACCACCCTGGTGTAACTTCCCCCTTCCCCCAACTCTCGGGAAAACAGACACACTTTACTCTCCTGCACTAACACCCCCGCAGCATTCTTAAATATTCTAATTCTGCTTCCTGACTCCCATTATCCTGCGAGTGTGACACGTGAATTGTAATTAGTATCTGTGGGGTGATCAAGGAGCAAGCCCTCCGCACTCTGGGGGGCTATACTCAAACTCCAAGAGGCTTTGGTCCCATTCCAAATACACCATCCGATCCAGCTCGCCACACAGCTCGTGATGCATTTTCTCCCCAGACCCTCTGTTAAAAACACTGACTGTTCCACAGCTCAGGCCAAAACTGGGCCAGGCCAGATCTAGGCCAGGGCGTCTGAGCGAGGGTGCCCACATCTGCACTGAAGGGGTTAAGTTCCAGTGCATGCGTGTAAGGAAAAGCCCAGACTGCACGGGTAAGGTATGTGCGCTCAGTAGCGCCGGGGATAATGGGATAGCGATGGTACTTAAATTTCAGTGAACCACGACAGCACAAGTAATTAGAGCGGCTGATCCATACTGGAGGTGCTAATCAGAGCTAATGTAAGGGTGCTCGCAGTCATGGCCAACCCTTAGACCAGGGAACTCATCCGCCATCCTTTCCTCAGCGTAGCTCGGGCAACGGCAAAGCGGCTAGGATGCGCTCATCTCCCTGTTGCCCTCCAGAAACAGAAAGAGAGGGAGGGAAAAGAAGAAAGAAAGGAATTCTAATTTAGCAGTGGTGTCGAAGGACAAAGATGGGGCTGTGTCCTGTCATTGAAGGTTCATTAGAGGAACAATGGTGTCCTAGCGATTTCATTAGGAGAGGTTAATAAGCAGGAGCGGGGCAATTCATTACCCAGAATGCACTCTGTTGTGGGTAGAACGGGCCAAGAGGTCTGAGGATCAGTTGGTTGGCGTTTTACCTCCTGCATTTACGTACGACGGGAAAGATCAGCACCAAAGGAATCAGAAAAGCATGCGTTAGCGATACCTAACTCTTTAGCCGAGCGAGGAATTAAGGAGAATGGAAATGCACTTTTTTGTTTGTTTGTATGTTCAGGTTTTTAACGCAACAACTACAAAGCCAGGGTGGATTTGCAAGAGGGCAGTGATGTACATAAACCGAACACACACTGTTTTGGTGCATTTGATAATGACCAAAAAACCACACATAATACGCAGACAAACCGTCACCTTGTTTTAGAGACAACAGGACTCTGCACAAGGCCGGCCATAATCTCGGTATCATTTCTAGACCCACTACACAATTCCTGCTAATTCACAGGGTTACAGACATATTTTGCCTAAACCATTACGGAACGCAGTAATGGGCCGAAATAGTTCTGTTTTAGCAGAGGTCTGTCAGGTACCAGTTGATGAAGCAGCATTAGCAGTCTGCGTTCCATTCGACGCTAGCATTTATGTGTGAAATCCACCGCATTAGCACACCTAAAACAGGTTTGGCTACAGTCACAGGGGGAGCATATTTTAAGGTAACTACCTGTAAAAAGCCTGTTTCATGGATCCAGGCTCACCTAAAGCAGAGATAATGATTGACTGATTCAGCACCTCGGCACCATGGGAAATCAAATAGCAGAAAGGTGCAGGAGTGCACGCTTGACAGGCTTGTTGTAGAAAAGAGAAATTATTAATGCTTTCAAAAAATAACAGGCAGATTACACCCATTTAGGTTTAGCTTATAAAACCTCCACGACAACCATCAGTCTCGTCGTAAAACGCCCTCGGCACGTTGTAGTAATGGAATTTATTGTGTACGTTATGAAAAGCGAGCGATCAAAACATTTACGCTTTGTACGGGCGTAACACAGACGAAGTCTCTTTAAACGCCCTCGCATTAATGCAGAAACAATGAGGATTTTCATCCGTCACAAACGTCGGCGAAAGGAAAAAAGTAAATATTCTTAACATGCGCGTCTCAACAGGAAAATAAGCAGCACTTTAATAAAAGGAGTAGAGTCATTTCCTTGTGTCACAGATGCACGCTGAAAGCTCATTGTTATACCTCGGTTGTGTTTTCTACTTTCTCTCCTGAAATGTGCACGTATAATGGACTGTCATTACCGCCTCTCTTGCCGTGTGCTTCTGGCCCCTGCATTCATACTTTGAAGAGAGCGGTTATGCGCGTGTTATGTGATTTTCACAGTAGCCTCTGATGGCTGAGGTAATTTAGTTGTTTTAAAACTACGGAGCGGCAGGACATTAGTATTCTCCTGATCTGGGCGTGCAAAGGTTACTACTTTATTCGCAGAATATCAGTGATGGACATGTACACACACATATAGGGAAAGAGGTAGAGCCCTAATGCTCACAGGAAGCCTTGTTTAATAAAGAAAATGGCAGTTTAGGCTTTGACAGGCCTTTATGCAACTGAGAAATACACGACCCTTATAAAAGCCAACAAAAAGGAAAAAGCAAACAACTCCTTTTGAGCATTATCAAATATTTAGCGTACCTGCTTTTTTTTCTAAACGTCACAGCGCACCCGAGCCGAACATAAACAGTTTTCATATGGTAAATAGACAACTTACTTTTGATTTCGTGTTTAGGATGGCACAGAAGAGCAAAAAACAATTTAGAGCTCTCGAATGCTTTAAGACAAGTTCAGCTGGCCCATGAAGAGGAAGCCGGTAACTGACACCTCCAAAATGATGCTAATCAAACAGAAGAGTTTGTGACAGCCCAACAAAACACAGACCGATTCAGTCTCCATTTTCATCCTGCTGGTATTGGCACGCTACTTTGTTGTGCATCAACATCAGAAGTTGGGAGGAAATGATGGTGTTTTGTCTGTCTTTGCGGGCTTTGGATTGATATGCTGTGCATTCCTTTCAAGCTATTTGTTAGAGTCAATTTCCCCCCAGTCTCCGTGCATTTTATGCTCCGATCTTGCGAACAGAGAATGGAGCATCAGAACATTAGAAAGCTATGAGGGGAGCGAGAAAAACCAAAAGAAAGGAGAGGAAAAAACAAGAAAGGGGGAGAGAAGATGAGTTGAATACATAAGTGAACTGGGGAGCACTTGAAAATAGAAATATGTTCGTGTTTGTTTATTAGCAGAGCTCAAAAGAATAGTTCACACAAAAAAGAAAATAATGTCATGGTTGACTTACACTCATGTTTTACTAAATGTGTTTTACACGACAACATACAGCAACACAAATGAGTTGTTAAAAGTAATATGTCCATGCTGTTTCCCAACAATAAAAGTTAATAGTGACCACAGATTTTCAGTTCATAGATAATCTTTTCAGTGTGGTTTTTTTTTGCACACAACTCATATAGTTACATTAAACTTGTAATTTATTGTAGTTCACAATGTTTATGGACTGCATTTATGCATTACGATCCCCAGTCGATGTCCACTTCCGTATTTTTGAATCTATATTCTTGTTTGTTCTATGGAACTGACACAAGTCGCTGTAAATGATGACAGGATTTTATTACATTTTTTTGGGGTGAACTATCCCTTTAAACTCTGTTTTAAGTGAGATCATTTTAGTCCATTTCAAGTTGTCTCCCTCGCAGCTCCTTTGTCGAGGTGAAAGGCGGAAAAAGAAACAGATAAAGAGAGAGGGTGAAAGAGAACAGGGGCTTTGTGTCAGGTGCTGCTGGAGTGGGCAGCTGCACTGTACACTCCTCCTCTGTACTCATTCATTCTGACATTGGGATGATTACTGTAATCAAGACTCACTTCTTCCAGTGAGAGCTGTCAGACACATAACTCTGAAACGCCGGACTGGACACAGCGTGTGTTGAAGAGAAGCTCGAAGCCCAAACAAAAGAGTTAACAATAAAACAGGGAATTTACATTAATATCAATATTGACTGGGGTCGCTCAAAACTTCTAAGAGAGTTCTGAAAATTGATTTCATTGGTGTGTGTTGCTTAATACTATATGTAAATAGTGGCAAATCAAAAGCACATGTCTTGTTTTGTCTTGGAGGCCTTTCTATGTGTCTCCGCACAGAGAACAAGTTCATTCTACACCCCAAAAAACAACGAACATCACAAACCTACACCGCCATCTAGTGGATTTAAAGAAACTATATTTTCTGGCCTTTACATCTATCTCCTTGAACATTATGACCACAACTGTATGCAAGTAAAGCCATATATGCAATTGCTATGTTTTACATTTCAATTCATGATTCATGAAAAAAATTGTTGAATACATGCTTTAAATATCATTAGAAAGTCTATGCAATAAAAGTGTAAAGTTGTTTATGTGCATATGTGCGTGTGGGCGCTGGTTAGTCCGTGTCTGTTTATGTTCATTTGTATGTGTCCATGTGTGAAGTGGCACATATTTGCGTATGTACTGTAACTGTCTGTTTGTGTTTGTGGGTTATGCATGTCAGTGTGACCCCTTCCACATGGCGTATTAGGCTTATAGCACTGTAGCCTATTCACGTATGTGTGCGTGTCTCTCACCTCTTAGTAATGAAATCATATGGGTCATTGGGAGCAGGCAAGCATGCCACCGAGCCAGGTCATGCAGTGGCTCGGAACTAAGCTGGTTTGACCCAGCCTGGTACTGCCTGCCAAACACACGTACGCAGATACACATACCCACACAAGCACAGGGGAGCCAACTCACTAAATACAACAACGGTCTAATTGTACAGAAAAGAGTAGACAGCACTGGACACGGTCAGTAACGTCCTATACAACACAGAAAACATAGAAAACATTACTGGTGTGCATCTCGAAACAAAACAAGATATATTTTAAGACATTTCGGGGCAAGTTATATTCAGTTAAAAGTATATATTCAGTTAGTTGTGTCTCGGTATCCAAATGTACCAAAACACTTCAGAATAGGGACCAATTGTCACTATTTACTAGTTGCTTATTAACATGCCTATTATTGGCTTATTGGCCGTTTATTAGTACTTATAAAGCACATATTCTGCATGACCATATTATACATTCCTAATCCTACCCATTACCTAAACCTCACAACTACATCCATTAATAAGCGACAAATTGTTTTATTGAGGCAAAAGTCATGGTTAATGGTTTGCACATAGCGAGAATTGGACCTCAAAATAAAATGTGACAGAGAAAAATATGAGGTTACAATACTTTCAGAAAATGTTAGCTTTAATATTAAAATGAATGAAAAGAACAGTTTATGGATTAATAATGATTGATGCATACACTATTATTATAATAATCATTATAAATAATAACAATAATAAACATAATAATAACAGTTTATTGCTATTAATAAATGTTTTTGTTATTAATAACCAAGTAATAATACCTTTATTATTTGTATTAATATAATTTATTCATATCGGTAGTAGTAGTAGTAGAGCCAGTAAAACATATTACACATAGTTGTCATTATAATGGTTTGAAGAGCATGGTACACTTTTCTGCATTGTAGAGTGTTTCTTAAAGATGTGAAGCTTTAAATACACCATAATCATCACTTATAAACATATTCATTTTTTATCGGCACATCGGTATCAATTGAGTCCGTCAGGATGACAGTGAGCGACAAGCTCCTGAGCTAAAGTCATTAATAAATGCCGGAGCTGGTCTGATAGGTGTCTCTGTAATGTAAACACACTCTATTTCTCCTTTTTAAGACTGTGGGTGGGACTCGGAAGCGAGACATAGATTACGCATACAAATTTTACAAATGCAATTGTCTCCAGAACAAGTTCAGGCAGCGGCTTGGAAATTGACTTTTTGATTATTCAGTTAGTACGATAATTAAATATTCCATGCCCAGGGTTCTGAAAAGCACTGAACCATGCCAACAATATTTAACAGGGCTTGACAGATGTTTTAAATAATGTTTATTTATCAATACAAATATAAAATGCCTCAAAACTCGACACCCTCCGTGATACTTTTTCTCTCTAGTGCTGCGTGGAGAAGCTTTAAAGTCTAAATTCAGCTATTACAGTTAAAAAACACACAACTGAGGTATATTGACAATATTGAAATTTAGAAAACTTTGTAGTGTTGATATGGATACTTTGGGAAACCAGTTATATTCCACCTGTACAATAAATATAACATTTTCTGAATACATTTTTGTAATTTGAAAATGAAGTCTTATTACTGCACATCTGAGCAGATTACTAAGCAATATTATTTTGATATTGAACACTCATGGCCTGCCGCTGTCGAACCTTCCTTCCAAAAATATATACATTTATAAATTATCATATGCAGCAGAATATCTATTTGAATTTATGAATCATTGCAGGGCGGTATTTATTCACATTTACTATAGAAACCTAAAATTATCCTAAATGAATATTCTGTTATTCTAATAAGAACATTTGACATTGCCCACCACCAAAGTAATTTTCTTTATCACCATCTAAAATTGCCACTGTCGATCAAGATCAACACATTATTTGCAAGTCCAACAAAACCGCAGTGAATATAAGAGCAAAGGCAGTGCATGAAACTTTCATCCATGGAAAGGCTCTCTGGAAATACACTTACAGACATCTGAAGATCAGAGGAAAACACAAGAAACGCTGGACCTGTACAGCACTGAAGAATCTAGCGCATGAGGCGCAACAAGAAACTTGATGACTTGATATATCTGCTTATCTCGATGGGGAAGTAAGATAACAGTGTGTGCGTTTCCCTTAACAATAATCCTCTCAGCTCTTTTAAATACCTTTCCAAAAATTATTCTTCGTGGTTTTCCCCCCAAAACACTTAAGGGTCTTTATGCTTCTATAATTTAATGTTCTAAAAGTTTAAGTAATGATTTATTTCCTTTTTTTAAGAACATGCTTCTCCTAATCGATCTTAATGGATAGTATTTATCCAATTTATCCTCATCTGTGGTAGTTATTTTATAAAAATATGTCCATTTCCTATTCCTTCCGTTCATACAATTAAATATATTTAATCTCAGAAACAACTTGTTTGGTTATGCTCCGTTTAAGCATTGAGTTCACACAAGAACAGCTTCGGCGACTCGATGCCACTTGTGTTTGTGAAAGAGAGTGTTTGTGTCGTCATATGCCGAACGCAGGACCGGTGGCGTGTTTGGTGGAGCGCTGTTTTAAAAAACAAACAGATCAGAAACTATTAACAAAGAGCTCATACAATATTCATAACCACTCGGTTAGCCTTGTGTGACAAGCCATCACAGAACCCACTGTACATTCTCCATCCGGCTGCCTATGTCCTCAACACATGAATTCTTGGCTGCCACTTAAATCAAATTAGTAATTAGCAAATTGAATCAACAATTAGAGCAAAAGAGCTTCATGGAATTAATGTCAGCATGGTCATTTTTGTCAAGCTGTCACCTAAAGTCTAAAAAAGCTTTTCCTGTAGTGGTACGCGGTGCTCCCTTTTTGTAGTCCCTCAGAGCCACGCTGCTTCAGTTCACCGACAATGTCAAATAAGCCTGTTTTCTCTGAGACAAACGTGTGTGTGTGTTTGTGTTCAGCTCAGCGTGCCCTCCACACACACACACACACACACAAAGTGCCCGCTGCTCTCCTTCACTCTTTTCTCTCCTCATCCCTATCGACGTTTTTCACTTTGCTCAAGCGCGGCTCCAAGTTGGAGATGTCAAAAATATTGCTAGCAGAAATGGAAGTCTACCCATTATGCAGATTGGGGCTTCACTGATGGGCATATTCTGTTTTAGGAATTACATCCCCTTGTCACGAGTCAGATTGCATTTGAGTAACTTTCAGGAAATTGTCACCAAGATTTGAAAGTGGATGTCCTCTGTGCCATTTCCAATTTTATCAAGAAGCAAAAATAGACATATGTTTAGCTTTCCAAAAATAAAAGACTTTTAATTGTGTCGGAATCGTATTTAATGTAGTGGGCCGCTGTTGGTTTTGTCGTGCCGTGTGCAGATGAATAAGAGAACAGGAATGTATAGAATTTAAATACATGCATTTCAATTTAAATATTTGCAATAAAATATGGTAAAGAGCACCATTTACTGTATATTTTAAATTCATTTTCCACCATCTCACGTGTTCAGTGCAGAGAAACATGACAGCTCCTGCAAGGGAACATTAATAATCATGTTCCATTAGAAGTCTTAAGTAATGCAGAGCCCAAAGTACTGTCAAAATGAAAGGAAAATTCTTCCTCTCCTATCGGGTTCTTCTGCTTCCAGAACTTGTTTCGATTCCAGATAATCACAACTTAGAATAACCTTGGCACGTGGGTGCAGACTTGCTAAATCATTATAGCATATCTTTGCCCTAAGAAATTAAAACTATTTGAAAATGAAATCTTCTTGGATTATTCTTTAGCACACTCACTGTCTGATACTTCACCTCAAGAAGATGCGCACCTGCAGGCACTCCCAGATACTTGTCAAACTAAATACTTGGATCATATAAATTCCTTGGAAAAAATATTTAAATATTTAATTATTCAATGAGCATTTCTGGTTAGATGTATTGATACCTGCATTATCGGAAACATTGAATGCTGTAGCATTTGCAGAAAATGAACGCAGCCAAAATTCTCAAAATTTGTTCAGGCTTATTTCAATATTCATTACATTTTCTATGATGTTCCGTTGAGCAGTTTTGATGAAGCATTAATTAGCAGCCAGAGGGGAAACCAAACAAAATAAGCAGCCGAATTGCTAATGAATGTTATTTGGATGTGGTACCGACCCCATGCACGTCTATAGTTCAGAAGTTCTGCAGCCAGCCTCTCTTTATCTCTAAAACTATTGTTCTCCATCTCTATAACACCGTCACATCTTTGATTTATAGTCTATGGACCAGCTAACTAAGCATGCACTTTCTATTCGATTTTATATAACATTACATATTCCACATAATTGTAAAACGTTATTTTAACATATTAGTTCTGTAAACCCAAGGTTGATATTTTTTCTATTGAAACTTTCAGAAATTGTGATAAATTTCACTATAGCTTTGTCAATATATGTCCATAACTGTGGCCATCACAAAATTAATAAAGATGCACCGTCCATCTTAAATATGAGTTTGGTTATAAATGAATAAATTACCATCTCAGAAAATAAAAGAATGGCTTTACACATATAAATAAATAAAATTAATAATAAATATTATTATTATTTGTATCAAGGATGCCTGTAACCTTTCAATCATACTCTAATTTCTTATAAGCTTTTATTGTGATGCCCATTTCCAGCATTAATATGATATATAATTATTGTTCATTACAAAATTGTTCAATTCTGAATTCAATTTACAATAACGTTTCAAAAAGTGTAAATTTAATTGACTTATGTCATTATCACACACAAATTATTACTTTATCCTTTTTATTGTAGATACATTGTGCATTTCTCAGTTTATTTGTAATTGCATAAAAAAGTTATGTTAGATTTGTATATATGCAAGTTATATTTATATCTCATCAATTATGTCATTCATTGAAATGGCTGTTTAAAAAAGATAAAAGGTTATTTAAAAAATGTCTATTTCATTTTTTTGAAACTGAAAAAATACATAAAATAATATAAGATTACTTTGGTCTCAGCTGTAATACCAAGTAACAATGGAATGGCATTATTTGATCTGTTTCTGTTTGGTGAAGGGTTTAGGGGCTCACAGCCCAGTAAGACACGGATGAAGACTACAGGCAAAAAATAAATGATACTGTTACCGCGGCATTAGCCCTAAGCCAGGCTACGATATTTGAATTGTATTGGTGAATTGTAATCAGGTATTTTAGCTTAGTCAAGCTCAACCTACGCATCAGCCATCTGGTTTGGGTAGACGGGTTGACAGAGAGTGTGACGGTGTGTGTGTTTGTATATGCATGTGGAGAAGGGGTGAGGGGGATGTCTCTATTCTCCTGCTCCTAGCCTCACAACTTCCTTTAAAATCTCCAAATTTGCATATTGTGATATGAATACACGCAACCCAAATCCATGGAAAACAATAAATACCAGACTGATGACAGAGCCTGAATACCTGCATCTGGGGTAAAGAAAACATTGCATGTTTGAGTTTTCCCACAATAATCTCAATGTTTTTTACTTTTACATTTTACCAGGACTGACACCGTGACAAGTATTAAAAAGTTGTTTGCCCAGCAGTCTCAAATTTCCTCCTTAACAATTGAAGAGATAAGGAAAAGCACAGTGTGTGTGTGTGTGTGTGAGTGAGTGAGTGTGGGTTTGTCTGTGTTTGTGTTGACCCTGGTGACCTACAGCATCTGCTCTTGCCCCGTGTGCATTAAAAGTGTTTCCTTCACCCCATAACTCCATTCCAAAAGAAATTCTGTGTTTCACATTATTCACAAAAAAAATAAAACGTATCTCGCAAGCATTCCTGGATTTAAAAATGAATATCTATCTTCAAAACAATTACAACTTGACAAATACAAACTGCACCGTTTTTTAACTGCCCTTCAACTTTGTTTGAAACCCCTTTTCTTCCGTTAGGTCAAAGACGATGCTACAAACATCTTGAAAAGAAACCCTACAGTTTAGCTCAAACACAAACTTATTCTCCCACACTCTCTCTCGCTCTTTTTTTCTCTCTAGCTATCCCCTTACACCCTTTCACAATCCATTACCACAAATTAGGGTTCAATAAAATTGCTATTCAGAGATAATTAGTGGCTGGTTTTGTGTAGCGAGGTCGGGAGGTGGGTGTTAGGCGCTCTGCGGCTTGGGGGGAAGTGAGGTGTGACACAGTCAACCGTGGAAGCCCGTCCCTGGCCCCGCAGTCCAGCCTAGGCCCCGGAGCTCTCATACAGACCGGTCTCACCTGCTGAGCCACTAAGCAGCTCCAAATTAAACAAATTATTTCAATCTCTCGTCACTTGTCTTCTGTTTTTTTCTTTCATCTGAAACCCCAAGCACCAAACTGCCACACAATGAACTCAGTAGCACCGCTGATTAACAAGGAGAAGATGGAGGGAATTCTGCACTTAATTAGGAAAAGCTCGTCTTTCATTAATTATCACTTTTTAGCAAACACACGTCTCTTTTCATGTTTGCTCAGAATATTTTCCAGGGTGACGAGATTTGATCTCTGTGATGCTGTATTTAATTTCAGACAATACAATACATATTAAGAGTTCTTAGATGTTACATTTGGTATAATTGTATTTTGTGTTGAAAATGTTAAAGAGCATAGCTTTTAATGTTTAACATAATGAGTAACATTCAAATTATATTCGATGTAAAGTGATAGTTCACTCCCAAAAAAGGTCTGTCATCATTTACTTACCATTTCCAACATGTATGACTTTTTCCTGCGCAGAACACAAAAGACTAACAAAAAATATTATTAACTGGACCCCATTCACTTGCATTGGTTTTGTGTCCATACAATAGATGTGAATGGCGTCCAGTGCGGTTCGGTCACCAACTTTCTTAAAAATGTCTTCTTTTGTGTTGTGGAAGGCTTGATATGACAAGAGGGTGAGTAAATGATGACAGAATTTAAAAGTAAAAAAAGGTTTACTCGTATCACAGAGTGTTGTAGTCGAGACCATTTGAGTCGGAGTATGTTGAGAGTAAATTCAAGTCCACATAAGGTTGGGTTTGAGACAAAACCAACATAAGCAAATAATAAACTGTACACTGTAAAAGAACCTGTAATTCATCCGTTTTATTTTCAAATTTTTTACATATTTTTGAAACGTGGTAAAGATTTGTCAGATTACAGAAAATGTATTATTTAAAGCAACAGCATATACAAACGTAACTGCGCACGCCCTTAACTTCAGGCACACATTCTCAAATAATGGAGTTTCTGATAACAAGCAAAAGAAACCAAGAGGAAACAATGCGTCAAGATTCAGCAAATTGTTTATTTACTACAATTAGTACAATAGTATAAATTAAAATGAACAAATTTGATAAAATATGAATAGTTATATTATTAGTCAATAGCCAGGCCAATGAATAAACACAGACCCGAAGTTAACTGTAGTCCAGGTACAAGCGTCCGATGAAATGGTCTTTACATTTAAAAAAAAGCTGGCACGCCGGATAATTACTGTTTTTTACAGTGTGTATATATAGTATATTTGATGTACATTATAAACTCTGTGTCAGTGTTATTGGTTACACCAAACATTATAAATATTCTTGAAGTTTTCTTTAGGTTTTGTCCCAGACCCAACCTTATGTGGACTTGACCCAGATTCAAATGAGCAGCTCTCGACTACAAAACTGGAATCATATAAATATGATAAACAACATGCTCCAATCATAAACGTAAAAACTACTGGTACTGAATATTGTATTGCTATCTAAGACACAGTGTTACGCTTAGACAAGTTGTGTGACTGTAGACTATTGTAGATTTCTGTATCCAGTAATACATAGTTCTGAGCCTGAAGGCTATGGACACAGCGGTCACAATGCATCAGGAATCAAAACAAATCTGACAGACAGAAGGTGAAGGTGGTCCGTCTGAAAAAGGGACCTATGCGAGAAAGAGACTGTCTGCTGCGGCCAACAAAAACAAAAGTACATCAACTAAGCAACCCAAACCAAACACAAACTACATTGCTCTCATCCAGAGCAAAATGATAATCTAAGTGACTTTTATTCCTTCACTTGCACGGTGAACAGAGCGTCGTAAGCACCCCGATCACCAATTATGCACTTACGAAATCTCACATATTGCAGAAAGGACCGAATTCCACAGAGAGCCGAAAAAGTCCAGGAATGCATTTCCCTCTATATGAACTGAAACAGTGTCAAGCCATTTACGCACATTAGTCATACATTAAATACAAGTCAAACAATTTACATGCCACGTAGAAGCATTAAAGCTTGCCCTCTGACTGATTACTCAGGTCGCTGAAAAATTCGGCTTTCAGGGCTGAACTTTTTGTATTTGAAAATGTGCAAGTTTCTCCTGTCTTCACCTGAGCGAGGGTCAACCAATTTCTGCTACTTATTTTGGCATACCGTGTTGATTATTCTGCCAAATTAAAGCACATTAGATTTTAGCTAATTATGAGACCACTCCACAGTTCAAAATATGCAAATTGCTATTCATCTCTTTCAGTGATGTGCCAATTTACAGCTTTTTAAAAATTTATATTAATGTGGGCAAAAACTCTGCAAATGGCTACGTGGACTGAGAAGGGGTCAAAAACATTTTCAAAAAAATCAACATTCGGTTGTACATGTCACATCAACTTTCAAAATAATTCATTCGCATGTAATGTGCAGAAGACCTGTCTAGAACATTTCTCATACATAAACCCAAGCAAGATAAATAAGAATGTATTTGATGAGCAACAGTAATCCAGTTGAATTATTTCTTGAAATGCAGGGTTTTTACACTATACAATAGTCAGCATGGACAATGTAAAGGGATAGTTCACTCAAAAATAAACATTCTGTAATCATTTACTTACCCTTGAGTTGTTCCAAATCTATAAAAATGTCTTTGTTCTGATAAAAACTGAAAAATATATTTGGAAAAAAGGTTATAAGCCATTAACTTCCATAGTAGGTATCATTAATTTATAATGATTTTGTTCTGTTGAACACAAAAGATGATATTTTGAAAAATGTAGAAGAGCAAACCGTTCTGGGGCACTTTAGCCTACCATTGTCATTTTTCCTACTATGGTAGGAAATGTTGGCCGAGAACTGTTTGGTTACAAGCATTCGTCCAAATAGCTTTCTCCGTGTTCAACCAAACAAAGACATTTATACAGGTTTGGAACAACTAGAGAGCGAGTAATTCATGACAGAATTTTTATTTTTGGTTGAACTGTCCTTTAAAAGTATGGCCATAACTCAAGAAAATCTAATTGTATATTTAGGTTGTATTTTAATTGTATAGGGAAATCACATGAGGAGGAAATCCTGTGTTTTTACAACTAGAATTATGTTCTCAATTTACGGTTTTCACATTTATCAGACAGGGACACAATGTTAATGTCTTGTAGACAATGCTTTTTAAAAACCTATTCTATGTCTCCTTTTTTAGAATTGTGCCAAGGGTTTCTCAACCTTAACATCAATAATTGGCCTAGAAATATGGACTGGGTCATGTTCACCTGAACAAGTGCATATCTTTGTGCATTCTGAATGCATGTTTGTATATGACCCATATCCAACATCGAATGGTAACGATATTTAACAACTTTTCTATCTGACCTTTTCTACAAATTTATTTTAAATAGTCAAAAGGTCTCTTTTAGTATACATATTCTATCCCCTTTCAAATTATTACATGAATAATAAAAATTATAAAACCTATAAAATACTACTTAGAAGATAGACTATAGCATGTCACGCCACGAACAGTATTTTCTATAATTATTTTTGGTGAGCAATGCTTTTATTCTCCATTCACTTTAAGAAAAGAAAATGTATATTCATATTTAAGGAAAAGAGAGACTGTTGATTGGTGGCGGACAGTGCAGGTTTGATTACATTTGTGCTTCATGCACAGGGCCAGTAAACGATTTTTTTACAATAAATAAAAATGCTAATTACAATAATCGTAACCCCTGCTCCGTTTAAGAAAAAAGAAAATATATTGGGCATTTTTCCTAGTATATTATGCAATCATTTTACTGGCATTTCCATTAACCCTAAAACACAATGTAATGCAGTTTAAAATTGTAAATACAGGTGAAATCTATACAGAAAATGACTTTATCGAATATAGGACACTCTGTCGTATTTTACAGATCTTACTAATGTAGGGCAATGTAACATGCAATACAACAGCCATTAGTTATCTTCCATGAGTCTATACAAACAAAACATTAAGGCAAATTACGTAATACTGAAAAATTCCCTATTCATTAATACAATAATGTAACCAGATGAATTTTCACTTGTGCAATGGAGTGAGCTGGAGTGTATTTGGTACAATTATATAAAACCACATCATTTTTCCCTTGGAGTAATCTTATAAAGCATTTATCGCAGACTGTAAATTAGACCATGTTTATCTAAAAGTCCCAAACACTGAACATGAAAACACAGGCACTCTGACCTCTCCAAAAAACGACTCCGGCACACGTTCAGTAACCCAGGGCACCATCAGTCAGAAGACGGGGGAGAAGACAGGGAGTTGAGTGACAGCAGACAATTGCTGCACACTGCAGCAGACTGTAGTGTCAAAAACACCTGTCAAAAAATCATTCAACTGCCATTATCAAACAAACACCTCGCCCAGTCGTATCACTAGCAAAGTGCCAAAGATGCCCAGAGTGCTGCTGCACAGAGTCTGTCTCAAAGCTCTACCCGACAGTCTGTGTGCCAGGGCCTGCTCGTATTTACATAGCAAAAGGTCACAAATAGCTTCGGGGCCGAACGTTAATTAGACGTCGCATTGAAAAAGAACGAGAAATTATTAAAAAATAAAAGCAGTTATATAAGGCATTTCTTGTGCAGCTGATGAAGATGCATGGGATTCTTTGGAGGGAGAACGTGTCATGCTCATCTGAGGGGGTGGTAGGCGTTGAACAGAATGGCAGGGTTTGGGCGAGCATGTTACGTTAACACAAGGCCAAGTCAGGCTGTGAAACATCCCCAGATTTTACAGATTTTTTCTTTTGTTTTTTGCGCTTGTGGAGGGGTTATTTCACAGCGTCTGTTCAACAGCACAGCTAAGTGTCTTTTGACGTTCTCCTTTAGTCCCTCTGAAGACGTTGACCATGCAATGATATTCAGTTGACCGGACTCGTATGATCTCACTTAGCCATTTAAGCGAATCAACCTTTATAATTCAATGTGACAAGCTGACAAGAAAAATGAGTGTAAAATTTTATACTTATATGAATTTTTGTGTCACATCGCCGTCTGTGCACTTGTTTATCTACGAGTCCATAGCCGAGGGCTTCTTTGTGCCCGGTTCGAGCGCACTTTGTTTCCAGGCCTTCAAACAGATCGCCCTTCGCACTAGTGAATTTGTTGATTAATTTTGGATGCTCCCCTTAATTAGCACCCCAAAGGAAGAGTGTGTTTCCTCTCTCGTGTTTGGTGGAAAAAAAGTGAGTCGAAGGAAAAATGACCCTGGGGAGACAGACGTGCTCATGTCCGAAATGACATTACAGGAGCCACCTCTCGCCTTCACTCTCCTTCTCCCTCTCCGAGGATGCGTAGACCTGGATCTAGGCGATGCCCGAGGAACTCCTAGGCCTTTTAATCAGTGGCTGGAAACAAGCCTCCTATTAGTCTAATTTCATTCTCGTTCCCGCTGACAAAGACCAAGCCACACAAGATGCCATCCGACGCCTGAAACATGCTGCGTTTGTGCCAGAGCTAGTGCCGCTGGGCAGTAATTGGTGGCACTTTAACTTCCAGTGAAATTGGCAGATGACGGATAGAGAGAAATAAAAATGTGGTTCGTTTTGGAAATCAGAGAGAATTTCGCTAATTGGGTTTGTAAAGCAACCATCACTTCCTCTGACAGCCAACTCAACTGTGTGCTGGGTTCCAGGTGAGGTCTTCGGCCTCGCACCGACTTGGTGAAGTAGCGACACGGTAAAAGAAAAAATGGGAACGGAACAAAACGAGACAAAGAACCTACCGATCATCAGCTTTTCATGGGGGACCATTAAGATACGCATTAGTTTTTTAATTGGACTGAGGCTGACAAAGTTAGTCGTGCTCAGATGCCCACCCACTTCGACTTTGCCGAAACATTGAAGATCTTGAATGATGATGAAATACTATTAACATTTCATGGTCTTTTTGAGAACCAGGGTTGCCACTCTTCAATTAAATGTACTTGTAGATAAAGTAGTGTGTATGTGTGAAAGGTGTAATGCAAGAACACAAGAAACAGTACAAGTACAAGACTAGGGAGAACTACTTGGCAGACATAGTCAGGCAGAACTCAATAACTAGTTAGCCTATTTTCACAATGCAAACAGGTAATGGTCATTCTGTTATCTATGCAATTTTATATGTGACTCTGTAAAGGGTGCAGGTAAAACATCAGTTTATGTAAATTCAAGTCTGTATCAGACCTCCACTGGGCCCATTGAATAATTTCTGCAGTCATACACACATGTTATCTGGTAGCTTCCTGTAAAACCGACATGCATGTTTGGGTCATTGCCTAAAGTACAATCAGCCCCTTTGTGCTACAGAATGGAAAGTAAAAGAAATCCTGATACAAAAGGACACGAAACGCTGGTGTAATTGGGATATTTGGGGGCGTCCTGTTTCAGGCCAACGGTAAGCAGTCTTGAAATTAAGCCGGTAAGAGTAGAGGGATGGCTCGCCTGGGTTACTTGCACTCCCCACAACCCTGCCGAATCGACCCATCACCTTGCCGTCACAGTGACACGGCGGGACCATCCGTGACGGGTCGGCAGTGATAGCGGCCTGATCGGGAGGTATAAGTAACAAATGAGATCAATTAAAGACGCAGAGAGGGGCACCTGCCCGGAGCTCCGGTTGCACTAAAACGATCCCACCATCTTTGTTTCCTCCAGCAGGATTCCATTTGCAATCTCATCACCTCCACCGCTAACAATGGCAGTGATTGTTCCTTAATGGAGAGTGAGCTCCAAAAGGATAGCCTCTTCCCCAGACCTCAGGGTATCGCTAGCATCGGGGCCCCAGGCAAGAGATGAGGGGCAAGCTAAGATACACTCATCCAAACTACTTCAAGCCCTTCTTTGGCCCCGCTCAACTTTTCAGGATCTCAACAAGCTTAATTTGTAACAAATTTGTAACTCCGGCTCTTCTTAATTGAGTGAAAGAGGCCCAAACAAGGGAATGATTGAGATGGATAATGCTACCTCTAGGATAAAAGAGTAGCGCAGTTACTGCAGACTGACCTGTTCCCCTCAGATTAAAACGGCCCAACAGGAGGGCAGACGTTTGTCAATTTAACAATGTGTTGCGCTAATCCTGCTCAAAAATAGTCTTAAAATGTTATCAATGTAAACTTGTTAGGTCGTTTCAATTACTACGCAATACGAGATGTTCCAAAACCCATGCATCAAAATGCGATCAAAAATCCAAACATCAAAATGTTAGTTCTGTATCTTGTCCATCACACAACATTCGGTCTCAAACAGGGTCAAAGGAGATGGCATCGACGTTTTACCCTACAATTTCACTGCCTGTCATGTCAGGGAAACACAATGTGTGCCCCCCCCCACAAAATCGCTAAAGTTGAATACACAATTATGAGGGATCGGCGTAACCGTGATGGCCTCGTCGCACTGAGTGCGTCTGCCTGAACTGCAGGGTGATTGTGATGGCCTATCTGTTCTTTTCCTCAATTCATCCGCCGCCGTCTGACGGCTCTGTTTACCATAACCTTGCAATCAGCCCACCTGACAGTGTACTATTACCCATGGTAACAAGCCTGGTGTAATTTCAGGCACAGAGCAGGCCACGGCGGAGACCGGGCTGATGGTGTATTGATGGTGCACGGCTTATCTTTCCCCTTAATTTGTTTTCAAGAACTGTGATTTACATTTCAGTTGGATTAAACCTTTTAATGTATCGCCAGCGTGAAGAGGCCCTCTCTGAACATCGCCTCTCCCCCTCCATCTTCCGTCCAGATTTCAAACGGCACATTTTCAGCCCTCAAGTGGAGAGGATTACAATTACAATTAAAAATCAAAAGCCCGAGTGTCCACCTAACGACTGCCCATCGTCCTTTGTGCTGCTTCAAACAGCGTGCAGCGGGAGAGGAGAGGCAGGCAGATGTACCTCTGCACAGGATGATCAGTAGGTATTTCTGACACAGTTCATCTTGTTATTACGCAATGAATGTTATTTTAGATGAAAGTAGGGGCGGCAAATGACATGCAAATGTAAGTCATTTGGCAAGCAGGTAAAAGAACATTCAGACAGGCTTTTTAAACAATGGTGTTCAGTTTAAGTTTAATTATCAGCCTTGATGTTCTTACATTTTCTGTAGGCTGAGATCCAGCCTATCAACAACATTAGATTATATATTCATCTGTACGTATAACTTGCGCCTGTAACTTTCCTTTCGTTAGGAAGTTTATATTCAATGAAAAAAGTATTTGATGTCTTTAAACTTGTGGTTAAAAGTGTCGACCTTGTCATGTTTAAACGTCACACTTCCTACCTTGCATTAAAAGAGATGTAATGCAATAATTATTTGCTTATTTACTTCCATGTTTCTATGTTGTTTTAATGTCACCAAAAAAGTGGTAATGTTAGAAACAAAAGGAACAGTAAATTTCAAAATCAACCATAACGTCACACAAGCCAGCCATATACTGCAATAATGCAAATTATGATATTTAGGCACATCTTATCTGTTGTTTATTCATCATCATTTTGCGTTTCACGTTTTTTGTGAAAAACGAAATGTCAAAGGAGAAGAAGCATCATTTGTGCATAATATTATTCAAATAAATTCAGTTTCTCTAGGGCTATGATATCAATAAATGTTGCTTTTGTGCTAATTTCTGCAATCATTTTTACTCGGTGTTAATACATAATTGAGTATTATTAAACATATTAAATCTCTTCAGTAAGATGATTGTAGAAGTTTACAATGATTATGATTGCAAAGAGTTGTATTTTTAATCTGATAACAAACCGTGCCGTTTTAACTGCTTAACATAGGTCAACAAAATATCTATTTTATCATTCCAAGAGTCCTTCCAGAATAAATCTATCCGCAGGTTTTTGGCCCGGAACACCTAAAAGCATTCTAAGAGCAAGTGCTAAATGCACAATCAAAGTTCTGCACATTTACAGTGACCTTGATGCAATTCATGCTGTACAATGCTTTTTCCTTCTATGAGGCTTAAATGCATGTGATGAGAGATGTTTGATTTTGTTCAATGTTTACGTTCTTTATTAAAATATGTCAAATGAATGCAAAGTAACTCTTTCAGTGTCAGATTGAAAGTGTTTTAGTTCACATTTATATGAATTGGATTGTTTGTTTCTCTTATGTTTCATATATGTAAAACATGAAAAAGCAGGTTTATTACCGCATGGCTGTCTTATAAAATGCTTTTTTTCTGGTTTGTTATGTGCCATGTTGCTGGCAAGTGACGATTTTTCTTACAATGTTAAAGTAGGGTTGTTGTGTTTTCAGCTCACCAGGGGGCGCCTTATTAATTTAACAGGGAGATCGTGCCTAATATTCTCCAGATTTCATCCGTGGCTTTGCTTCCCGTTGTAATCTGAAACATTGTAGAATTTCTCCGTTTTTGACTATTAATTCGAGTATTTCGTTGTAATATGTCTTTAGGTCAATAAATGTGCAAAGGTGTACCTCCTGTGGATTTAGAAAAGATGTCGGTGGGGTTGCATGTAGATTTGTTCAGTAACCATAGATGGTAAACACAGAAACCGCTTGTTTCACAATGTTATTAAATACTTTAGCGACATCTAGTGGACAGAAATGTCACTGCAGATAGGGACTTAATTAGTAATCCTGTGCAATCTAAATCCGTAAACAACATTTATACTCTTTTATATAAGTTTAATTTTTCTTAATAATAAATCTCACTGTTATTAAATTCGTGAAGCACTTCGTGTTTTTGAGGGGGACCTGCCGTGCGTTTTCCTTTACCTTGTGCAGCCGTTTTATGTTCATTAGTGATACAAAAATTAAACCGCAAACGAATTTGTGACACAAAGCAGCGCCGTGTGGTTTGCCGTTTAGTCATTGAGCCATTGTCCTGTGAAACTAGATGAGGTTCAAAGGCAAGTGTTGTAACAACATTGTTTCATTAAGGGTCCGGCGCTTTTGATGTCCGCCACTTGTGTAGCACCTGTGATAGTTAATCTCTGGACCACACTGAAGAGACCACACGGGTTACTTTATACATCATGTTAGAGCTCAAATTTTTCTATTTAAATCCAGGCGTGGAGAGTCTCCCCTGTTAGCGACCCTTACTAGACAGCACTTATAAAATAAATAAAGTACTTTTTCTGTCCAGAGAAACTTTTTTCTGTTCTCAATCCAGAGATATTTCATCAAGATATTTTTCCCATCCAAACTACAAATAAACAAACCCTTATGACGTTAAAAAGTAAATGGTTATCTTTCAACTTTAAGCTTCAGGCTTCGAACAGAGTGTAATTTAAAGATCTATTGGATTTCACAAAAGAAAGATAAAGGATTTGCTGATGTCTCTTTTAAAGTAACAGACAGCGACCATCTAAAAGAGATGATAAGATCAGACAGATATGGACACAGGATACTCTGTTCTTTGTTGGTGCTGTGACCTAGTATTATCGTATATTACCTGCGACGCAAAATCAAAGCAGACTTCTGTCATTGTTCTTAATGTCATGTCTCACTAATTCACACTGTCCTTTCGGTTTCTTAGCTTTTGTTCTGAGAAATCAAACAGAGAGGCTCTGCAGAGGAAAGAGTGATCTGGAATAAAGTGCAAATCAATGACTTGTCAGGACATTCAGAAAGAGATGAAAACTCCTGTCGGTGGTGCTGAACAGCAAATCTCAGGGAAACTTAAAGGGTGCCTACAGTTAAATGCAGGTTTTTGTTGCATGGTTAATAAAGGGTCATGAAAAATTTGACGCTGAAATCCACAAAAGCTGGATTTTTGCAACTTTGATGAGAAAATGAAAAAGAAAGCAAGTATATATCATTCATTAGGAACATTTATGAAGGAAATCTTGTATCAACTGGTTTCACAATGAAACTGTTTTGGGGCACCACTAACTTCCATAAGTTATTTCCTACTATGGTAGTCAATACGTTCCTCCAAATATCTTTCTTTGTGTTCAGCAGAACGAAAACACTTATTTACAGCTTTAAACAACTCGCGGGTGAGTATATGACAACCAGATTTTCATTCTTGAGTGAACTAACCCTTTTAAGATACAAGGTTATTTAGGGTCAATGTGCTCATGGTGACCCGAGTTTGAGTCCCATCTTGGAGGGTCCTTTGCAAATCCAGCTCCCCTTTCTCCAACCAAACGCTTTCCTTTCAGGCCACCCCTAAATAGTGTCTGATCTATGAGTTTGAGCGATGACAAACTTGTGAACTTTTCTTCTAAAGGCTTACAGGGATTCGAAAAACAACGACAAACTATTCCAAATCCTGCAGGCAATTTGGGTAGAAATTCTGCGTTTGTTGGATTAGTGTGAATTAGCCTTAAGACAACAGGCAGTGATGCAACCCTGAATACTTGCAGATTTGTCTAAGTTTGGAAGTACTAAGTGATTGCAAAGCCTGACATTACAGTACATTTAGCGTGTGACTGTAGACGACGCATGGATGTGATGTGCATGTTACGCTATGTGATCTTGCGGGAGAGAAGGTGTTTGGCATAATTAGGGCAATATCAGCGATGTCGCCTTGCTCCCTCCTCTCTGCGATGATGAGCCGTACTGCCGGGTCTGTTGTTGCCTAATTCCTGCTAACAGCAGCCGGTGTAATCACACACCCCAATTAGCCACCCCTGCGCCCTGCTTCCCCCAACCACTTCCTCTGCACGCCTCTCCTCACCACGCTGCGTAATGAGCTTTCATCTGCCGCTCTGTAGTCCTCAGAACAGAAAAGAGCACCTCGCAGTACAATCAGTCATTCGCGACATCAGCCTTACATTTACTCAGCTTGATTTTTGTCGCTTATTACTATTATATTATTAGGTGTTGATATAGAACGTCACTAGGGCCTTAAGATCTTTCTAACAGAAGCACTGCATTACCATGTACAGTTATGTCCATATTCTGAGTTGCACTCTCAAGGAGGGATACATCTAAAGAGGGATCGATATCAGCATGCTCATCTGTATTCTAGCGCCTCCTCCCTTTTCAATGTCTGTTTGTCCTCTTATCTCTGAACGTCCCCAACAAATCAATGGGGTATAGTCGCTAGTACTGGCCTGGCTGTTCAGCATTATGAAATGTCCCGTATTAGAAACCTGATGCATCTTTATGATTGGATAATACAGTGGATAATGGATCACGGAAATTAATTAAGAATCTCCTCAATGACATTTATCTTTTGAATATATACTAGACCGCAGTTCTTGATACCAACTGATCCCCAACAGATTACTATGTATTTTTGTCTGCTACCACCTCAAGCTTCTTTTTCACTCTTGCTGTGCTGTGAATCAGGTTGTTTAATGTGATGGTGGATGTTGTTACTTATAAAACCCCTGGCAATTACAGGTTCTGAGACTCCAATTGAACAAAAAATTGAAAAAGTTTATGAGTTAAACTGAACTTCATCGGATACAAGCAAATATGGAATCAGCCCCGGAGGCACCAGTCTCTTGGCCCAAAAAATGGCACAAGCACACACCTATATTGCACACAGAGACTGAATAGCGACAAACGGATCTTTAAAAAGCTGGGGAGTTCTAGGGTACGTTGGTAATTTTGGTCTCAACCCAAAATAATCAAATAAATTTAGACTGGCATTTTAACAGCGAACCTAACAGCTTAGGTGTAAAGTCTCAACATGATTGAACAGCTTTAATGTTCTATATTTTAAAACGGAACTTTAAAATAAATTACACATTGGACCTTAAAGTTACTATCAGAGCAATAAAAAGTGCTTGTAGTAGTTGAATACAGTACAGGCAAAACACAAACCCTTGGAAAGGGTTTTTAATGGAAATCCCATAGTTTACAATGATTAACTTCCTTTACCCAGCGTTTAAAAACTCTTACAGCACAAGGTGTGGAAAAAACTTTAGGCAAAGGCCGAAAACGTGTATGTGTTTGTGTACACAAAGCAACAATCAAAAAGCCATTAAACACTTCATCTGCACCTTGCATCTACTACCCCTAAACTATCTAACTTGATACAATTTACTTGGTATATTTAGTAAGTTGATTATAATATTAATATGGCCTTTTACTATAAATCTTTGAATAGCTAATGTATTGTTCATGTATTTCTATACATTTTCATTCACAGGGTCTGTTTTTAAGTATAGGTAGTCAAAGACCCCATCAGCCTGATCCATAATCCATCTTTGGATATAAGCTGCCCAAGTCCTGCCATAGTAGACTGGTGACAGAAGTCTTCCAACATAACGTCTGAAAGTCTGAAGGCGCAACAAATGTTCATATTAAAATGATATGCAAATATTAGATGCTGAGGGCTGGGTTTTGTCATTTGTGCGAAGATTGGGTGAAATGATGCAGGAATCATTTCTCTTTGATTCAGATACCATGAATATGTATTTTCTGAAAACATTATTAATGACTGCTTGTTTACATATTCACGGTCGTTTAAATGCGGTTTCACTAATAATGTGTGAAAAAAGTTTCTCTGTTAAGTTTGAGTCTATGTTGTCTATCAAGGGTAATGATGGTTAACGGATATGGATGAAAAATAAAAAAGCAACAGAATTAATCTTGGAGAACGGTTTTGGCTATTTCTAAAGAGACTTCAGTGTTCAATGAGTTGTAGCTAGACACAAATGTAAACATCTGGAATAACAACTTTTTAGTGAGTATAACTCATCTCACATCACCCTTTATTTGTCAGTCACTTGGTAGAGTTAGAACAAAGAGTGGGCTGCCATGGGGAGCCATCTTCTGCAAAACTCGGCAGATTTCATATTCTGGTGTTTAAGACCTTTGATGTTTGTTTTTCATTTTTGTTACCATCACAGATGCGAGCACTCTTCCCCAAGTGGTTACTGCACACAACATGATCACACATCAGGATAATTTAAGGTGTGAAGCCAGATTTTCACACTGCCAAACTGACCTCGGAATGTGAATATTCTTGTGTTTTAATGAATAACCTTTAGAAAAAGAGTTTGCTATTTAAATGGATACTTTGTTTAGTAAATATCATATTTTGGGAAAATTCTTAATAAAGTGATTGACACAGTGTTTTATTTCTATGCCACTTTTATCACCAAACAGAATCACAAAAAATAATGACGGATCTCTGAAACAAAAATACATTTACGCATTTGGCAGACACTTTTATCCAAAGCGACATACATTGTATTTATATTATACATTTGTTTCTAAGTATGTGCAATCCCCTAGGATCGAAGCCATGACCTTGGCAATGCTAGTACCATGCTCTTACCACTGAGCACTGATACATTTTCCTACAATTGCTATTTTCTGAGACTTTTAAGGGATAACCAACCAGGATAAAAATTACATTAATTTTGCTCAAAACATGAATGACATTCTTTCTTTTGTGGAAGAGAGATGTTTTGAAAAATGTCTGTATTCAAAGGGAATGTGGTTACAAGGAAGTCAATAGGAGACAAGGTTATTTGGTTACCAATGTACTTAAAAAATATTTTTTAATAATTTTTATTGTTGGGTGAATTATGCCTTTGGCGAAGACAGGGAGTGACGCAGTCCTGTGTTTCCGATGTCATGACAAATTCCCCATGTGAATTGTGTCCGCTAAGGACCCAATTTAGTAGGTAGTTGTAATGCCTGATCAAAAAGTTGATATCTAAATATGTTGTATGGCTAACCGAAGCTGCGTTAACTTCTAGCGAGCAAAATATGCTGGGTAAAATAAAAGCATTAAAATGACATGTTAAAATGTAAGTTTACGAAAAACACTCATTGGTCGAACAGTTTTTAACTATAATATTAAGCCAGAGGTTTTTAAATGACACTTTTACGCCGGGCGTTTGGCACAGTTTTTGTAGTCACAAGGTGTTAAACGGCGCACACGGTTATCGTCCCAGTGTGGACTAGCCTCAAGTTTATATTAAAAGTAAAATATAAAAAAAAGCAAAAAAAACTATTTATTGTATATTATCTACAAAATGGGTGTGTATTTAACTTTTTTTACCTGGGACCCTAAACTCCGTCTCGTTCTACTCAGAGTTTACCACTTCATGCATTAAATTGTCTTCAATTTTCAATCACGTTTTTGTATACTGTACTATTTTCCTTCCTGTCAATACACTATGTTCTCTCTGTTAGAACTCAAGTTTTACATCACCAAAAGCAAAAGCTAAATACCATGGCATCCACCGGCACTGCTCACCAAACACTGCACCTAAACCTTGTACAAACATAATCACATACACACACACACAGCACACTCACCTCCCAGCCCTCTGCTGAGCTGTTTGTTTAGGAATCTTGGCCTGAAAATTGTATTCCATCGACCATGCTCGCTATCAACACACAATTATCTGGGTTAATCATGTGGAACAGTGGCAAATTCACCTGGGGCTTAGGAACTAATGACATTCGCGTCTGGCCTGCTTTAGTGAAATAGCCCCACACCTGCAGCGGGAGAAACGAGATTGCCAAAGAAAATTTGGTCTCATTTTGTCCCCCTCCCATCTATGACTGCAACCTCGCCTCTTTCTCTTTCTCTCTCTCTCTCTCTCTCTCTCTCTCTCTCTCTCTCTCTCTCTCTTTCTTTCCCCGTCTTTCTTCCTCCCCTTTCTAAAGCCACTCTTTTTCTCTTACACCCCGACCGTTTACTTTCTTTGCTCGCTTCCATTATCTTCTTTCTCACATTTTCACTTTTCTATGTTTTCATCCTGTCACCTTATCATCTTGTGTTATTTCCTTTTCACTCTTTCCATCTCCTGCTTTCACAATACCCATTCCGTTCCTTCAGGTGTCACCTCTCCTTCCATTTTTAAACAATGAGTCCGCTACAATATATCAGCAAAAGACATCAGTGTCATCGTCGATCGGGCGAATTTTGATCTGAGTATCTAAACTCATCAGATGAGAAATGCATGAAACACCAGACAGCATCTCCCGACCAGACCCGAGATGCTCACATGCACGCTGGACGCCAAGATGTGCTCGCGCTGCATAATCACGGTGTGATTGTGAGCAGGCAGAAGGATGCTGTCACGACATCACCTCTCCCACAATTCCCCAGCTTTATGAAGTCATTTCAGCAAACTTCCAATACAGGAAGAGAGTCTCATCGCTCATAATTATTTATCGATACTGTGACATACTTTTCTCATCACAGGCCGCATCCATGTGTGAAATAGCAGCGTGCAACTGGGAGATTATTACCTGTGTGATTGTGATAGGCTCCCTGTGTGCTTGGGATAATCAGCCAGGCACTGCCACAGACAAGGCTGCCAATCAATGCACCACTGAATCAACTAAACTCTTTCCCCCAATCACATGGGTGTTGCGTCTAGATCTGGGTAAGTTTGGCTTACCTTTGTCTGTGTGAACTGCTTTGCCAGCACCAATCACGTTCACAAAAGAACACGTCCCTTTATGTACATGATTATGTTACATGCCAATTAAATGGCACATAGTGCAAGATTTGAGGGTACTCTGTTGTATTCTTTACCCAGTATGGCTATTCAGTCCAAGGGTGCAGGACATGAGTCAATGCCACCAGATCACACGCAAGGCCAGACCATTTTACACACTCTATACACACATAAATATCTCACACAAAAGACACTCGCAAGTCTACTCCTCCACACGGGGCCAAGATGCTCAGAGTTAATTGAAAACTAAAATAAATAATCAAATTTAAGGCTTAAAGGTGCATTTTAGCACATGCAAAGGAAGCACGCGCATAAGAGGAACGTGGTGTTATCCTCCAAAGTCCATGACATGGTTTAACAGACTCACAGAATTTATAAAACGCCCCTGAAGGCCCACATAATCTCTCCTTTTTTCCAGCTTAATGGGAGATAATACAGGAGCGTACCCTGATGAATCAACACGCAACCGCAGCTTTAGTTTGATAATTAATACCGAAGTTGGAAATAGATTTGTGATTTGGCAACGCAGGTCTCTCGGTCTGATACGGCAAACATCTCTGCACAAGCCAAGCCCTCCGTTCCAGCCGGATCTACATCCATTCAGCTAATCTCATTTTTTCAATAGTGTTAATTCTTTGACTAAAGCCTGTTATCTCATTAAGAGCCCTGCCATGGGATCCGATGGCACCCTGACATCTGTATTCATTTGCCTCAAAATTAGTCCTGACACAAATTTAATGAAAAAAATATCTCCAAACACAGGAGATTAGCAGACGGGCCAGGAATATTGGGGAAAAATCCTTTCCATAGAAAAAGGTTGTTTTTCTATTTTTTTCATCAGAGGTGGTTTAATAACATTTCCATGCTGCCTCTGTATTCGGTTGTTTCATTAAAACCTTATGTGTATTGAGGTCAAACCCAAATCCCTCCTAAGATTCTTAAATCCTGAAATGGTCTTTTCTACTGCGAGCTCAAGGTTCTGTATGTCACGTTCCAATTTAATGATCAATGACATGTTTGATAAAATTGTTGTATAATCGGTAGATTTTTTTATTAATCTACTGACCAAAACAATTAAAATCAAAAGCGGACAGCAAGGAAAATCCTTCCACATCGAGCACCTTCTTCACACCTCCTTCTTCTATCAGTGCTGGCTGCACTAGTACCATCACTGATAATTCTCTCCCCGAAAAAGACATGAAAGCACTCATGGATGAAAGAAACGTGGATTGAATCATTCTCTCATTCTCGCACACACTTCCAGTACACTGTGTCGATCTTTTTGTGCGGAAGGAATGTGAACTGGGCAGGAAAGGAGAAAAGTGAAAGTGGGACCAAATTCTAAATCAGTCTTAATTTCCTAATGTACAAATTGACCCAATACCACCACTGATACTTTTTCCACCATGACATTTGCAACATCAAGGTCACTGGTTGGATTCCCAGGGAATCCACATACAGTTAAAGTGCATAGCTTGAATGCACAGCACTGTAAAAAAACTGTGATTTAAAAAAATCTTTCATTTTTAACAGTTTTCCCACGTAGTTTAACAGTTTTCCCATTTAATTGTCATGAATACTGTACATCTACAGAGTTTTACTGTTATTTTTACATATTTTTCGTGTATTTTATAACATTTTAAAATTACAGAAAAAGACTGCAAAGGGAAAACATGTAATTTTACAGGAAAGAAATAATTTTACGGTTTATCGCTGACGCCCCAGCTTCCAGAAAACTTCAGATCTTACAGGATTTTTTTAAAATTCAGACAAAAAACATAAACTTGCAGGAAAGACCGCAAATTGACAAGAAATTCAGGGAAACTGTAAATTTACAGGAAAACATTTATTTTACTGTTTATTTCTGGAGACCCAGCTGCGACAAAAATGTCTGTTTTACTACGGGATTTTTTTACAGTGTGTGGTACACTATATACTCTTTTTCAGCCTCCGGGTTGGGAAACAGAAAGTTATACAACAATGGGTTGGATCAAAAACAAGCCAGCATAGGTTAATTTACAAACCAATGGCTAGGTTCATCCCTTTTGAGCCATAGCGTAATTTTTTAGAGTTTCTGTTCAGTACGTCAACTATACATTCCCCTTTAAAACTGGAGAGCAGCAAGCAGTCCTGCCAGGGTTGAATAAGAAAAGGCCTGCCAGGCTCAGTGCCAAAAATGGACAGGGGTTTGTTCAACACCTCAGCGTGTGTGACATGTCTAACAGCAGCAAGCTGATCTCTCCGATCCTCATTAACCTGCCGCAGAGCAGAGAGGGGATGCACAGGGCACAGGGGCGCACAGCAATCACAGAACTCATTATGGACCCTAAAAGAGTTGGCCAGAGTGAGCGAGCAAGAGAGAGGGAGACAGAGATAGCCAAAAGAATGAGAGCGTTGGCTGGCATCACTGAAAATTAAAGGACAGCCGTTTGCTGAAGTAAATGAGATATACGTGTGATTCTCACAATACAGAAGACATTCACAGTACCACTGCAGCTTGATACAGACTGTGGCCGCTGAATCTGATTTAAATCAACTGAACCTTACCTTTCTGATCAAATAAAAGCAGCCATCCTCTCCAGAGACAACATGACAGGCCCCAGGCCTATTGAGCAAAAGCCCAGACAATGCAACATCTCAATATGACCTCCGGAGGGCCCACTCATAAACAGGAGGGAGCGTAATTGTGGAAGGGACAGTGGTCCAACACCAGGTCCCCTGGTTGAGAGGTCTTGAATTCAGAAACAGTCATTTTCTCTTCTTGTCCAGCAAGTTTGGAAGGTAATTATGCCCCCTGGTGTGTTTTTTAGATGAATAGTACGATCCTAAAATATAAAGGCCATGTATACAAGCAGTCTGTGGTGAAGCCACCCTACATCTGTGAACTAGAGCCTACATTTCAGAAAAATGTATGGAGTGCAATTGGTAACTGTCAAGCTAATTTTAACTTTAACATTCTCAATTTTACTGTATGTGCACAACACTGAACCATTCTGAGTGGACAGTTGACATTTTATTGACACAAACGGTTGGTAATATTTTATTTTCTTCAGGATAAATTATATCCACAAAAACGCAAAAACAAGCTAGCCTGACTGCATTTTGCTTGCTTTGCTAAACTCAGATTTTGTCGTTGTTTAGGCTATTTATTTACAGTAGGGGTAAGATGAGCCATCGATTACTTATGTGGTCCTGAAAATGAAAGAAAATAAGTCATAGGTGCAATAAAAGTATTTTATCAAATTTCAGGATGTTTTCTATCAATCTAAATTTTAAGAACACATCTATGACATATGGTTTTAAAAATAGGGCTTCTTATAAAAAAGAGCTCCTGTGTCTCTGTATGCCCCATAATAGGGTAAGTCAGGGGAGGGGGTAGGTTGAACCATACAGTACATGAAACAGAAATTGTTATATTGTTTTTTATTTATCTTCTAAAAAAGTAATTCAAACCTTTACAAATGCTAATAATATTTTAAGCTAATTTAAACAAAAATAACCAAATAAAACTTTACATTTCAATATCTTTCGTTTGCAAAATCTTTCAGTTTGCATTTCTGAAATAACTTGTCTTATGAAACATAGTAGACTACAGACGGTTTGTTGATTAAAAATAAATGAATTTCTGCTCTCACCGTGTCTGTTTTTGTAGATTCTTAGTATTTAAATGCCAACTATGTTAGGCCATAAGTGACTTAAGTTTCATTGAAATTACACATGTTTTTACTTTTGTAGAAAGTGCTGTATTTTTAGCCGAAAACTGCTTTAATGTCATTTTATGTTGTCCAATTCTCCCATGTGCTTCACATTTCAAAATTCTGTCAGAAATAACGAGTGACTACAAAATGTGTGGTCAAGTGGGTCAACTTACCCGCTGGCTCATCTTACCCCACTCCCCTTACCTGTGAGTGTACCGTGTCAGATATTTGTGTCTGGCAGCCTCTTTAAATCGCATCCAGGAGAAACTGTGGAGATTAAAATGCTTAGGTGGGAGATGTTAAGCTTCTGATGTAATTGTTCTGGACAGATCTATCTCTTTGGGACAAAGCCCCTCGGTGATGAGGGGGACGAACAACTCCGCTAGGGTGACAGTCAAGCAGCGGGAAAATCGCGTGGGGGGGGGGGGTACTGGGTAAACGCCAGTAATGAATCTGCCAACACACTCGACGGAAGAAAGAAAAAGATTGAATGTGAGGCTATATTACCGGATTTGACTTCCCTTATTCATTAAAACCTACCTTAAAACATCAATTCATCGCGGTGGTTTGATGAGCTTCGGGGCTGACAGAGATGTTTAAGTTGGTCGCGGCGGCGGAAGCGGATGTGACAGGTTCAGGTGTAATTATACGCGCCAAGCTCGCGACTCAGAAAACAGCGTGGCGGGCAGTGTCGAATATTAAAGACGGATCTACGCTAATCTAAATTTTCACCATCTCGCGGAATATCTCAGGGGTCTATTTGCCTTTTCCAATTATAAAGGTGTGACAATAGAATGTATTGTGATTCGTTCGTGCGAGAATGAACCTTGAGGTTCGGATCAAATGTGATTCGTGTTTATTTCAAATGTACAGTTTTTATCTGATCTCCCGCGTCTTATTCATAAAACAGTGATTTATTTTCAATTCCAGCAATGTTGTTCCAGCTTTCTATGATGGGCCTCGTGGAACAGTCCCACAGATCCCCAGGGTGAGCGCTTATTGCGTAGTGTGACGGATGAGACTTGAAGCAACACTGCCCTCTAGTGGTTTCTTTGTATGAGACACCATTTAGGTAGATGTATACTGTAGCTTGCTATACATTCTATGCAGGTAAGAGGAACTCCGATTTGAATGTAACTAATTTGCACAGACATGACAGAGAGGTGTGACTAGACTCATTTAAAACCAGGATCCATATAGCCCATAATTATGAGACGCGATAAATGTGTTGGATTAAATTATGCACTGAACCCAGCTCTACATGCCTTACCCCCTTGCAGATGTAGGCGTGTTTCCTATTTGGCTAATCGACTGAAATGTTTGCCAAATGTATAAATTCATAAAAAAATTATCATTGTTCCCCCAATAATGTTATTGTACTTAATTCACACGAATGGTACATTGCAACTGTCACCCTGGGTTTCAAATATAGGTAGGCCATTTATTTTACATTGATCTGTTGTATCATTTCATGGTTTATATCTGTAATATCTCATAGTAAAATGTCGGTTTACAGTCTCAGGAGTAGGAATTACTCTATTTAATATTTGGCATTCTTACAATTTTCTAATAAAGTAACAACATCAACAATATTTTTACTGCCAGATGCGAGCTATACCTGCAACGGTTCAGCTTGAATTCCTGCAATTATTTTTGCAGTTTAAAATGGTAACATTTTGTTAAAATATAACTTTATTGCTGTACAAAAAAGATTTAAACATTTTTGTTTTAAATGAGAGGATGCCTTAAATACATAACCATATAACAATTAAAATGTTTACAAAACAAAAATAAATAAAATAAAGTAACACACATACAGAGTTAATTTGATATGGCATACTGTATATCTGTTTGTACATGATAGCCAAAAAATTTACAAATGCACGTTGTTACAAAATTTCCAAATTGTAGTTATTTTGCATTAAACAATGCTATTATAAACATGTATTTAGTTCTTCTGTATCCAAACTATGCGAGCTAGGATAGTAATTTGAGGTACCCAGAATGTCCTGTCTCACTTAGAACAGAAAGTCAGATTCAGATCATGTACAAAGTCTAAGCTGTGCTTAGATCAGCAAAAAAAGTATTTTGCATTTTGAATGAGCTTTAACTGAAAATAAACAGTCATTATTTCAAAAGTGGTAAATGCAACACACTTCATTTGGACATTGCGAGGAAAAGACTTACTCCCGTATTAACACAACAGTACTACACACATTCTTCTCGTAGTGAGCACATCATCTTCTCCGTGATCCTAGTTGATGCCCTACCAACGGATGAAATGAGCAGAAGGAACAGTCCGGTCAGAAGGCTGAGGAAGGCAGCGGTGGGAGCCAGCATGAAGGATGGACCATAGTGCACACTGAGCTGCAGGCTGGAACAAACTAACCGCCTGCGTTGGAGGCCGTACCTCTCTAAAGAGTCTGACACCTGCATCCACACAGCAAACATCAGCACTACAAACAGAATTAAGACACCTGAGAGGAAACGGAAGAGTAAAAGAGTTTGGAAGAATAAAATAACTATGAATGGAAAAAAGAAGGATTGATTTAGTTAGTACAAAAAACGTAAAATTGCATAAAATTGGACGATGGAGCTCCTGTAACATCATCCTGTAAAAGCTATCAGTGAGGCTATGAATGGAATTTCATCAAATGTTAAAATTGTTTTAAATGTTGTACTTTCCTTACCCCCGGTTATAAAGAGAGCCCCTCCAGCCTCATACAGGCGATGGCTGTTCCTTGTGGTCGCACAGAGAGTGACAAATCCTCCAATGAACACAGACGTGGCTCCCAGCACAAAAATTACACACCAAAATGGCCTTTGCACTAGAATTAAGAAATTATGTTAGTTAAGATATCTAGTCAAACATCATTTTGTTGAGCAAATTGTGGCTCGGGTTCAGACCTGTGTCATAATTTGAAATTGAAGGGTTATTGGTAAATTCAGATACAGGTGCGTGGGACAGGTAGCCGGGTATGCAAACCTTCTGGGATGGCTGATTGGCTGCAAAAAATAGAATCGTATAGAAAATAATTGTTAGCAAAACTTTTGACTGAATCTAAAACAATTTATTTATTAATGAAGCACAAATGTGTTTAGTGTTTTATGTAGGCCTACACATATAGTAATGCAAAAGTATCAGGTTTTATAATCAATTACAACAGAAATAGTTGACTTACTTATCCAAAAAGCCAACATGCTTTCTTGCTGTCCGTCTGAACTCTTCTGGTAAGAACATCTCCAAAAGAGCCCTTCGTGATAGAGCAAAAGGGTATTCTCAGACTGGTGCCTTCCATCTGGTTGTATATCCTGCATATTGTAATCAAACATATATGAATGAGTCAAACATAAATATTTTACTATTCATGACTTCTCTACAGCTTTCCTGTAGCTCAGTGGTTACAGCATGGCGCAAGCAACGCCAATGTCATGGCTTCTATCCAATAAATTGCGCATACACAGAAATAAATGTATAGTATATGCAATGCAAGTCTTTTTGAATTAAGGCATCTGCCAAATGCATGAATGTGAACGTAACTAAAATGGCAAGTTCAGTATGTGTGAACAAATATGCCCAACACTTACCTCTGTGACTCTCTGTAGTCTGAGAACAGTCACATCATCTTTGTCACAGGATTCAGATACCAAAAGCCAGTAATCAGACCCAAGAGACCCCAACAAAAACATCGAAGTTAGAGCTCCGAAGAACCCAGCCAAGAACTGTAACACTACCAGATGCATAGCCTCTGGATCGCCTTCCTGTCCGTTTTAAAACCTCACATTACTTGGGCTGTTTTATCAAAATTGTCCACCTGAGTTCTCCACAATATTTCTTGTCCTTCCATCTAAATGTGAGTTCTGTCCTAGTGTTGTCACAGTTCAATGACCAATGATAAAAAAAGAGCAGACCTCGCTATTCTTAGAGTCTAGCTGTAGGGACCTATTTTAAAACAGATGTCTGTCTGTAGTAACAAGTAGTACAATGAATCATTCTGCGTTATTCAAGAGACCTATAGAGTCTGACAGTCATCATTGAATGATTGTAGCAATATTTTTATTAAGTTACACTTTGCTATCAGAGCATTTTCTTGAAATTAAGTTACGGTATGTACTGGTGAGGTAATGGTATAGGAAATAGAATCTGTCATCATGTGTTCCTGGAGTCAGTGTTAAGTTACCATATTTAATAAAAATAGCTGTGCCACTGTAAAACGTTTATTTAACTATGAAATTGATCTACCAGTGTCTCAAGACACTTATGTCCTAATTTATTGCAACATTTAAATTTTGGTGTTATATTAAAATAAACAAACAAACAATTTCACAAAAAGGAGCAAATTACTTTTAAACTCAAATACTTTTAACCTAACCAACAAGTATTAAGTATTCTGATGATTTTCCATTGACACTATGGAGGGTTAACCAGTAATGAAAATCAAACTAGTTTACAGATAAAAAAGAGGCTATATGCCAATTCTTTTTAAGTCTTGTGGATGTCAGGTATATTCACAAAAAGCACAGAATCAAGGACAAAAAGTAAAAATACACAAAGGAAAAGCACAAAACACAAAAACCAAAACAAATACAGAACTCAAGACTTGGCTTCTCCCTATTGACCATAAAGCAGCATTTAACAGCAAACCAAACAGCGCCGCCGCTCCCACCACGCGCATCACGCGCTGTGTGTAGGGCACCAAGTGCTGAGGGGCACCAAAATTAGCCTAATGAAAAAAAAAATTTTAAATCTAATATTATTTCATTAGGGTATATAAAAATATTAGGCAGGCACATTTTCCCCATGTATATGTAAAAAAAAAGAAACGGCCAAACAATCCCATATCACCCCCCCAAAAAAAAGAAACGGCCAAACAATCCCATATCACCCCCCACACCACCACCCGCCCATGTACGGTCCGCGCCAGCGCCGGTTGATCGCGTGTGCGCCTGAAGAAGTTTGACAGACGGTGGCCTAGGCAACTTATTTGGAAATGGCCCTGAAAAGACAGCAGGAGTCAAGATCAGAGAAAAGAAAGGAGATGAAACTGCGATATGATGCCCGTGCATAATGGAATTATGCTTAGGGCACCAAAATGGCTAGCAGCGGCACTGAAACCAAATCAGTACAGCAATTTAGGAGGGTAAAAGATGTGCACGTGGACGTATCATTGAATGATAAATGAATAAACAAGAGGGTGGGGTCGAGACTTGCAAAGGGATAGCACATGGCGTATAGAAAACAAACAATCGCCATGTGCTTGCATTTAAAGAATCGAGGACAAACAGGGCAGTTGAAAATCATGATAACACAATAAAAAACAGCTGGAGTTTAGATGCTGTAACCAAGAAACAAGAACCAAGACTAAAAACTGGGAGTCAGGTTGTGTTTGTTTCTTTTGTTGAACGTATGGTATTCTCTATGATTTTATTTTGGAAATGTGGAATCCTCTTCACGTTTTGAATTCAAGCAACTGTAAAGTAATTTGAAAAATCCGTCTGAAAGTTGAGACCAACCGCATTGGAGGGCCAATAAAGAGACTTGCACACTATACGGAAAGCATGGGCATTTTGTATTGGTAGAATCAGTCCCAATCACCACGTTTTTGTAACATTTTATATTTCTAGCTAAAGTGGCTGTATGGATTAGGATTTCCTACATTTCCTACGTATGTAGTGTACTTACAATGCCCCAGAAAGAAGAAACAGAAGTTAAGACAAAGGCTGTGAGCATTATAACACGAAACGTTTCACCATCTCTTCTTATCTGTGTGGTGGTAGTTTTATTCTGTATATGTGTCAGATCATACGGAGATACGAAGACCATATTTAGACATCTGACTGGCCAAAGTTATAAACCAAAAGCTTGTAAATTCAATGACATTAAGGGGTTTGATGATCAAATATAGGCCTACAAATTATTTGTGACAACTAGGGATATACGTCACCTTAACAAAAATCAATGTAAATACATAGGGTATTTATATTTAAATAAACACAGCTTATGACCTCATTTATACGCTATAGTTATTGCTGACATAAGACTGATGTTCACCTCTTTTTTTCCTTAACAGGAAAAGCTGTTCTATCACTTCATAAACTTCCAGGTCCTTTTTATTTTAAAGTGGAAAACATGGTAGTCAACGGGGGTTCAAATCTTTCTGGTTAAAAGCATTCTTCCAAATATATTTCTCTGTGTTCATCAGAACAATTAAATGTATACAGATTTGGAATAACTTGAAGGTGAGTAAGTGATGACAATTCAACGATCCCTTTAATGCGCATGTCTATTATACTTTATTAACTGTATATGAAGACATATGGCCTTTTATAACACTTAACTTTTCTCAGGACTTCATTTCATAAGTCCATTCATAAACCTATTTGTATGGCTCTTACAGAAGGATATAGTTTATGGTTATGATGTTTTTGATATTTTTGACCCACAGAATTGAACAATAAATATGTTTGTAAGTGCAATGTAAATGTTTTACAATGAATCTGATGGAAACTTAATTTCACTAATAAACGGGCAATTACAATACAAAGATTTCATTTATAGGTTTAAATAATAATCTTGAGCATCGTGAGAATGTTCCCATTTTCCGTCACATTTTTGGACGAGAGCTACGATGCATTTTTACAGTCATCCATAAGATGGCAGAATAGTGCCTACGATCAATATATTTGTAAGTGTTTCCAGAGGTAAAAACATTGAAACAGAAAATGGTCGAAATCTAATTTACCAAATAAAGTGGCGATAAGGAGAATATATTAAAATTATATATAAACTGAGATAATATTGTTGAGCATTGTAAGAATGTACCCATTGGACCTTCTCACAAACTCCATCATTTAAAAACCGTTAATGAATATTTGATATTAAAACAAATCAAACTAGTTAAACAAACACACGTTCGGCCTCTTGTGATTACTTTTAGATTGTAACGTCTCTTTACAACAGACTATTCGGCTTACGGTGCCCAGTAAACGCGCTTGCACGTGTAGTTGCGGAGAGAGCGCGTGGATAGGGCGGGACCGGACGTGAACACGTCACTCAAAAGGGCGGGCCACTCGCTGCAGCAGCGCAGAGAAGCGCAGGAGGCAGAGCAGAGCTTTGGAATTTGGCAACAAAGATTCAAAAGCATCACCAACTCTCCCAATGGTGATATGGATTGACATAACACCCCACAGACGTGTGAGTATACCTTATTCGTGAAAGATCCGGAAGACTTTTGAGGCTCTTTGATGATAACGCAACCAGAAATCGGCAGTAAGCACTGTTTCTGTGGTGCGCAAGACGGCCGAACTGGAAATAAGTTACGTTTGCGGCGTTTTCATCCACTCCGTCGTGATATGAACGTATTGTAATTGTGGGATACCCGGTTTGCTAGCCGAAGCGAGAGCTACCAACGATTCTTCGTGGCGAAAAGCTTGGAAATGTCTTGTCGGCGACGAACTGCGGACGGTTAAAGTATGAATGCAGACTTGAAGGGCCAGTGTTTTCTTATCTTAGTTTCTGTGGGGTTTTTCATTGCGAAAGTGAAACGAGGTATCCAGTTCCAAGAACTGTCAAAATGCACGTTGTTTTCTTAAACGTGTAAACATTGCCTTATAACTTCGTTACGGGGATGTTGTCTTAAGAATCAAGTGTGCTATTGTTTATGGGGTTGTGTTGTACAAACCAGTATTGGTGAGGATCATTTTGTTCGCACGAGGAGTTAAAAATAGCTGGTCTGTTTATTCAAACGTTGAATATAAATGCCGGAGTGAAAAGGTCTCTTGCAGACCATGTGCAAAAGCTGGTCAGACATTCTGTGGTGTGTGGTTTACATTGTTTGATTTATTATAAGTCAGGCATTGTTGTGAACACACTTGGTTTGGTGACAAGTGGTAGTTACTCAGCCGAGAGGAAAACATGGGCACTTGGCAGGCTCACCGCATCATTGCCTACCTTATGTAAAGTTTCACATTAAGGGACAATTTAGTTAGAAAATACAATTTCGAATCACTTTCATCTCATTGTGTCTTTCTCACCTGTATGCGTTCATCTCTTTTATGCAAAAGACAATGTATTTAGGAAGAGGCCTCTCTTTTGTTTTTGGTACATACAAATGAAGGACCTCTTTGACTGTTGTAATGAAAAATATCTATATTTTTCATGATGTAAATTCAAAAGTAATGATGACACAATTTTTCCGTTTTGGCTGATCTATCCCATTTCAACTTAATAAAGTGATATACCAGGGATGGATGTTATATATTTGTAGTTTATCTTATAAAAGGTGTCTTGTTTTGACTTGCCTTAGCATTGAAGTCATCTGAAAGCCAGAAATAAGACAGCTCTGTTCTGATGTGTTTCAGCCACTAGCCAGTCGATAAAAACCCTCGCAATCCTCAGTCCGAGTCACATTTAGCTCTGCTGAGATCAGTGTTTCAGTCTCATGTCGCAGTCTTTTAAAGGGGTAGTTCACTGTCAAAAATGTAATAATCTGTCTTTTATTGACCCTCATGTCATTCAAAACCCATCTTTTATTTGTGGATCACAAAAAAACGTCAGTGGGGTCAATGTTGGGGGCAACATTCTTCAGAATGCCCTCTTTGGTATTCTGCTGAAAAAAGAAGTTTGGAATGACTAAATGAGGAAGGAATTGTTATTTTGGGGAGAACTTTTCGAGAATACATTTCGTTGCACTGTACTTGTATGTGTGTAATGACAATAAATTGAATCAAAATCAAAATCAACTTTACCTCTAAAGTCAGTCATTTCTGTGAGAGGTTCCTGCCGGATCAGGCCTTTGGTTTAACACATTACTCGTACTAAGTTTTACTTCTTGATAATTACCAAGTCATGTTTTTCTCTTGAGGTAAAAGCGGTAGGCCTGTGCCATGGTTGCAAAGTCTTTACTTTCTTCCCAAGACACCATTAGGAAAAGGGCATGTTACTTGACATACAGTGATGCCTTCAAAATGACCGATAGTTACTATTGGGTACTGGAGTCCACATGGAGCTGAAATGAGAGTCTGTGTGTTTATGTTTCTGGCCCAGAAAGCACTTTAGTGATGGTTGTAAACGTTGCACGTGGTACTCTCAAACATATGCTGTGCTAGGAAGGGTGTTATGTAATTGTGGTCCTGATGCAGATCATTCCATAAACTGTTTCTAGATTAGTCATGTAGATGATAGAGTTCTGGAAACAATGATGGATTAAATATAATGTTATAAAAACAGTTACTGTTTTAAAGTGACAAACATACTATAAGAATACCAGCGCAAATGCTGTTGTATTTATTTTAAATGTAAGCCATACTTCTGTATGACTTCTGTGTTATTTAGTAAAGACAGAATTGCTTAGATTGGCGCACAATATTGGTGGTCAAGTATTTTTTTACTGTACTCCAGTACATTTTCCAAGTATTGGTTCTTTATCCGAGTGATTTCACTTTGGGAAACCTGTACTATGTAATACATGTCCTCTGGTAAAACTTTTTCAGCTGCACACTGCTCACAGTTAAAATCTTTCTGTCGTGATCATTCACTTACTGCTATTGGTAAAACTTTGTTTGTGTAATTACAGTATTTAGATACAGTATTTATGATTGTGTAAATTAAAGGAACAAAAGCATATTGTCTGTATCAGACTGCTGTCTGAACGCATTCTGTCCTATAAGACCTGTTAGACATATTAAGACAATTTTTCTGGGTTGCTCTGGAAGAACATCTATAATTTGTTTATTAAAAAAAATATACCAGAAAAAGGTTAAAGAATATTTAACATGTGTAAAGTAGACTTTGAAAAACAAATTTATGGGGAAAAGAGAACTAATGGTTACCTTTTTTTCTGCAGTGAATATTTTCAAATAAAAGCAGTTTAAAAGTTCCACTTTTTTCCTTTTGTTTCAGTCATAGGGAATTTTATATTAATATTTAAAGACAGTATATCGGCCAATATATCGATTATCGGCTTCCAATGTTCAAGAATTATCGGTGTGGGTGTGCCATGTCATACCATCCACGGTAACACCGGTATACATTTTTCAAGATAAGAAAAGGGTCATATCGTAAATCTCGCGATATCAATGATATAGCGACACGATGATGTAGGATGCATTTACGTTCCCTAGCGGGCACAACAACAACTGTCTGAGAGGACCCGCAGCATCATGTCAGCCTCCGAGGACAAATTATTTCCTTAAAAGGGAACTCCATAGTATGGAAGTGGTTTGGTTACAAGAGGACAGACCTCCAACAAAGCACAATATTTTGCAAAATATGCAAGAAAACTGTTACCGCTTACAGTTGGTGATGTGCGGCCTAGAAGTAAACAGATGACTCAACCGAGCATCGCTGGAGCACTTGCAAGTTGCACTCCATATGATGGAGTGCATGAATGAAGAGTCATTGTTGAGCAGTGGATGGAAATTACTGACTGTATCACTAGAGTCAGTAGAGCCGGGATTGGGGGCCGATCAAGGCATTTTTAGGCTGATCTGGAACGGCTATATTTCGCTGATACAGACCATATGCTTTTATTCCTATAATTTAAACATTCATAAATACTTTATCTACAAACTAGGGCTGGGCGATGTGACGATGTTATTGTATATCGCCGATGTCTCGCAAATATCCAGACGATAATTGATAATAATGGACAATACGTATTGTGACGAGCAGGGGGGGACGAGAGCTGTGAGGGAACGGTGCGAGGCAGGAGATGCGAGTGATAATTATCATGCGATTGTAGGCATTTGCATGAACGTTTATGTTCATATGCCCAGGCAGTCAGTAACAGTGTTTTGTTTGGTCAGTTGAACAAGCTGCTGTTTTCTGCCGGTCGCTGCACAGATAGACCAAGAGAAAGACGGGTTGCGTCGGCAAAGCAAAACCCCACTTTCGCGGGGCTGTAACCCCTACCATTTCAGATTGTCGTACCACAGGGCAAAACTTAATATAATCGGAATCACATTGACAAAATAAACAGGTTTCACAATGCAAAATACCCTGTCAGATAGTCCTACCACCTTAAAATAAACATGTAGGTTTAATTTACAGCGCAACACCCAAACAAATTGTACTATAGGTATTTAATAATAAGTAGAATGATTAAAAAACGAAAAAACACTATCAGATTCCCGTAGTAGTATAAAATAAAGGGGTAGAATGATTTATAGCGCAAAAACTTTACCTAACATTGATGTGGGCATGCCTGATAGGATAATCTGACGGGTAGGATGACATTTCAGGACACCTGCAACATTTTCTACTGAATAAATCTATCGTTTATCTACGCAATGATTTTAAAGTAGACTATCAATCTTTTTTTAAACACATCGCCCAGCCCTACTACATACTGTACCTACATCAACAATGTTTTGCTAAAAGCAGAAATATTTTTTAAATTACGTAAAAGATTATATGTACACATTTGTTTACATTGATCATATATATAATAAACAAAGCCTACAGTGAAATAATAAAATCTTGAGAGAATTTTCATGATTTCCTGTATTCACAGTAAATCACCTCATTTCATTTATAGGTTTATTCAGAGGTTCTCTTCTTCAAAAAAAGGTTGTTGTACATAAATTGCACAGCTTCTGTCACCAGAAGTAACCAGAGGAACCCCGAGATGGATGTAGGCTATATAAATGGACAACATAATGTTTGTTTGCAGTGATCTATTTAATGGCAACATTTCTTTCATCCCTTTTAGATTCCCCTCTCTGAATTAAAAGTTCACTACCTACCAAGCTTGTGTGTGTTAGTGGAGAGCTATGTCTTTTCCCGCTGACCTCTAAAGTTATCCTTTTTTAAAGGATAATTTTTTTAAATAAAAGTACACTAACCCTCTCTCTTCTCTCAACAGGCAGTGGTCTAGCTTTTGTTGAAACTAGAAACTTTGTATTAGCAACTATCGTACTATTGCTCTTTTATGACATATTGCTTATTGCTCCCTGAATTATTTGGATAAAAGCGTCTGCTAAATGTAAATGTAATCCTTCATGGGCATATAGGCTTACTAGGGCAGAGTGAAACATGCTGAATATGTGTTTTACGTTTCAGACATTGGTATCGATACCAAAGTCATGAACATCCTTTTATATCATCAGAAGGGTTTATTTTCACAGTCTAGTTAAAGATCTGTTGTCCTATGAGTTTTTTGGGGGGCTATCAAGACTCATTGCATCATTGTCCCCAGAGAATGTCATCACCCTCGTTCAGTACATTGACCCAAATTCAACTACTTCTTCAAGTTGACGCTGTGCTACAAGTGGTGATACTTGCATCAAACCACTTCCCTTGAGACCACTTAGCCACTGCAAAACTGCCGTCTTCTTTCCAAATGTACATGCTTGCATAAGCAAGATTTAAAAAATAAGATTTGCCTGTATCTTTGTAAACACTCCTTCACTCTGAATTATTGTCTGTTTCAACATTGGTACGAAATGTTTCTCTTTATCTGACACTGCTGAGCTGTCTGTTTTTAAAGAAATCTCAAGATTTGTTTGAAGTGTCACGGAAAGATAGATGGAGATCACAAAGGTTGATGTTTATGGCTGTGGCTTCTTCAGCAGATGATTCACTGGAAATAGAAGTTAAAGAGAGAGTTTACCCCAAAATCACAATTCTTTCATAACTCGCTCACTTTCATGTCATTTCAAACATGTATGACTTCCTTTCTTTTGAAGAACATCACAATACATGTTGAGGAACGTTGGTAACCAACAACACTGGACCCCACTGACTTCCATTGTATGGACATTAAACCACATAGACATTCCTCAGAATATTGTTTTTTCCACAAAAGGTTTTGAATTTTTTTTAGTATATTTTTTTATCAATCTTAGTACTGTTTACAGCACTATGATGTATAGCTTCAGTGGTTTTCCTCCACATTTCTAAAAACATGTACAGTATAGACTCTATACTATAGAGGGTATACATTGACGTCACTTTCCCAGGCTACCCTTTGTGGCAAAGCATACAGCAAAATGGCTGCAAAGAAACTAATACTGCCTTTACGTGCTCTTTAGGAAGTTTGATAATTCCCACTTCTGATGTCATGATTCTGAGCTGGTTGTGTTTAGGTGCTTTGTTGTCAGAAAGGATGGAGGATGCCAGATTCATGCTTGCATGTGTCTTGGGAAAATGTTATATGTATATTTTTCAACTGTACTGTATTGTTCATTGTTTTCATCCTACTGTATTGTTTTACTACTACTATTCTGGAATATTCGTGAAATGCATGCTCTTTTTGCAGTGTATAACACATACAGTATGCTTCAAATGGTTATTCATATATGTACATATGTACTCATTTAATGACAAGATAAGGCAATGAAGCTGTTGCAGACAAACTAATAAATCATATCTATCACAGCGGAAATCCATTTCCCATCCAAAATGTTGATTGTATATGGCCTGCCCCTCTCGGGAAGTTGGTTATAAAAATTATTACCCACCTTCCCAGTGTGAAACGTGACATCAGGGGTGTTCATGTGCAATTTTAACCTCGGAAAGTCATGTGAAGGAAGCATAAAACGACTAAACGGTGATCCTTAAGACTTCCCTATGACTTACCAAGAAGCAGGTGTTCATGGACACTGAAATGTTGCGCAGAATTGCGTTTCCAGATCTGTGGCCACACAAAAATAAAACAAGAATACTGTTGGGGGTTACGAGACCATGCTGGGTGAAAAATGGCTGATGCTCATTTTCATCTCAAAAGGGAACATCTGTGGTTGTCCTCTAAAGAAATTATGCAAACTCGGATTGGATGAACAGGCCGTGTAAATGGAGGGGTAGTTGGCTTTTGTTGTTGCACAAAAAAAACGCATACAGGGTTACACAAGGCCTCTCTGTCAGTCCCTTGCTCACACACGTAATACACACACACAGACAAACACGATTCGTAGTGCAGTGTTGGCTGGAGCAGCTCATAGATCAGTGTCTCCCTGATGCTTATAGGCCATCTGGAGATAGTGGAAGCTATGTGCGTCACCTTAACAAACACTGAAGAGTGATGTTCCTTTTAAGCCATGGGATACAGACAACATGAGTCCACCTACTTGTGTTAGACTAGTCAATGTATGGACATTTCAAATGGTTTGTTTGGTATTATAAACGGCACTTTAGTTTAAACAACAGAACAAGTTTTACCTGAATGTGTGTGGGAGAAAGTGATGCAGCTGTAAATGAGATGGGTGTGTGGGCCGTGGAAAAGAGAGACTGGTGTGTTAGAGAGGTTCAGTTCTGGATCACGTTAACTGTTTGTGTGGGATGTTCCAACCAGAGATACAGTAGAGCATTTGAGGGGGTTTCATGTCTCTCACATTCTTGACTCTCTTCACGAGCGAGAGAGGAGCGATGAAAACTTTCAAACTGGTTTTACCCTTTTACGGTCTTCAGTCTCTGCACTCTGCTTCACTCAACAAGAGACTGAGATAAGAGCAAAACCCTAACTTCAGAGTGCCTTTGGTGTCAGGATTTACACCGGATGCATTGTACTGCATTCCATGTGGCAAGTGTCCTCTCTTTTGTTGTATAAATCCACAGTGAAACCTTTCCTTTACAGTGGTTCAGCAGTGCTATTTCTTTAAATACATTTTTCATAAATAAAAAAAACTTGGCTTTTAAAGTTTCTATGTTGATTTAAAGGTTAATGAGTAATCGTGTTAAATAATCAGAATCTTAAAATTGGCCAAAATAATCGCGATTTATTTTTGTCATAATCCAGCAGCCTTACTTTGTTCTGTTGAACACACAAAGATATTTGGGGAAAAAAATAAGTTCTGGGATATCTTCCACTATGAAATATATTGAAGAATTTAGAAGAACAAACCGTTCTGGAGCACCTTTGACTTTTTTTTAAATATATATATATATATATATTTCAATTAAATTGTATTTATATATTTTCACAATGTGCATTGTTCCAAAGCAGTTTAACAGTGGAAAATAAGAAAACACACAAACACAAAAAAAGTCAAACACAGTACAGGGTGTTTATATAACAAGTTAAATTATTCTAGTAAATAATATCTAAAATGCAGTCTCCCGGTGGTTTATTTTGCATCAAGTGAATGCTTGGCTGATAGGATGTGTCTTTAATCTAGGTTTAAATTGAGAGTGTGTCTGGTCCTAGAACTGTATCGTAAAGGCTATTCCAGAGTTTAGGTGCTACGTATAAGAAAGCTCGAAAGCTCGAGAAATAATCTGACTGTATCTAAAAATACTTTATTAGGCTACTGCTGCATTTTCGTTTACTTAAGCGTTACAGGAAAAGTGGCCATTTATTTACCTGCTCTTAGTGTCTGCAGGTCTTTAGATGCGAAGCAGTGCTCACAGAGCGGAAAGGGTTAAATTGATGCACGTTTGGTGCTAAATACGATATTAGAAGATATAGCTGCAAAATATAATTTGTACAGCTCAGTTATGTAGACGCGCTGTTCAATTTAAGCTTTATAAATAGTCTGATGGTTCATTATGTCTCGTGGTCCTGATGGAATGAGGCCAAGCTGGAAGAAAACCCATCCGGTGGTGACTGAACTGTCTGTTGCTGCTTGACAGGGTCCGGGCGTGCTTCTTTTCTCGGAGCAGGAGAGCGTATGTTGCCATTTTCACCACACTGGGAGAATTTAAAAACGCAAATATTTGCATTTGCTTTTCAGGTTGTAGATGCGACATATTTACCGACACGTGCTCTGTCCGCTGGTTGCAGCAGGTTTGCCAGTAACTTACTGTAGATTTAATTTACAATTTTGTTTTAAACATAAACTTACCATTTCTTTATATTTCCTTTCATCAAAAAGACTAAATATCTTTAGTTTTAAATATATGAAATAAAAAACTAAACAAAAAGCTTAGGAAGAATGTCATTTTGGCAGTGTAATGCCAGTACTGACACCAATCTCTTCTTTCTCATTTTGAGTCTCAAAAGTCGAAGCGTTTGAATTTTTATTAAAGTTTAATAACAAAATTCTCAAATATTAATATTAATAAATACATTAATAAATGTTAATAGTATCATGACAACCCTAGAAGCAATATGTGGTGCAATCTGGGAAAACCCATTGGATGTCACGCTGGGACGTTTTCAGGAATATAAAAAAAAAAAAATTAGGTTTTCATTAAATTATTATTCTATAACCTTTTGTCTATCATCTCTGAAAATATTGTGGCAAATTCACTTGTTTATTGCTGAAAAATAGCGATTAATAGTGGCTAGCTTATTTTTAAGGACATGCTGGCGGAGCTGCTAAAAACCAATCATAACTTTCCCTATCTTAACACTACAAAGATAGTTCACCTAGCAAAGTAAACCACATACTGTAACATGAAGAATGAAGGAGTATCAATACACATCTCCCGCCAGTTTTGTGTAAACTACAGCATGCAAAGTTTTTTTATACAATGTTATCGTGAGATGGCAAAGCTCACTGTCTGGAGCACTGTTTTGTACAGCACTTTTTGTAGACTTGACTGTTGTGTTTTAACTTTAAACCCGTTTTTCTCCAAATTCCGTTCCTAAAAATCATAGCGCTCAGCCGACTTCAGATAGCCATAACTTTTGGTACATCAGCTTTGGAAAGGGCTTGAACCCAGCTTTATATACATATTGTATATTATATCACATAAAGTATCAAAACTGTAATTGTACATTTTCACCATGTGTTGGGTTTTCCCAGATGACATCACACATAATGGTTGTCTTTTCCCATTGAGAGCCTTCCTCTGTAGCTGGTAGCATAATGTTGCATATCTTTTGCTTGGACACTGTAATCTCACTGATGTGAAGCCTCTTAGGCTTGTGGAAATTATTCATCACACAGGACAGTTGATCAATTGAAGTCTGTAAACATCAGGGCTGGACTGCTGTTGCTCCAGGTGGATCGAACTAAGACAAAAATATCTCTGACCATTTAAGGTGGTTTCAGGGCACATAACTGCTGCTTGTATTGAGTTCCTCTTTGTTGCTCTTGAGGAAAGAAGAAGCAGAAGAGAAGTGAAAAAATGCTTTCACTTCAGCTCTCGCTACCCTCTTCACAGCATTAAGACGCACAGAGAAGACAAACCACTGCTTGTCAAAGTGTTTCTTGCTGCTTGAAAGACAATAGACTCTGGTTGTACTCTCGCTTGGAGAAGGCCATTCGAACTTGAGTGCCGTTTTCAGCAGGGCACATGAAGAAAAAGTGTGTCAGGTAGTCTGTGGGGATTATCTGAAAAAGATCTCCCTGTCTTCCTGTTCCAGTTCCTCTGACTCGTATAACTGGTGGGGTCTCCAGGAGCTATATATGGTGCTCAATGTTGGTCTCTTTTTGACCCACTGAGGTTAAAATAAAGAAGTTTACCTCCAGATATGTGATATTTGACTGAAGAGAGAACTGTCTGCAATTGTAATAACCTTTTGCATAATGTTGCATAATCAGGCAGTTTTAGTCAGATTATTTACTGTTTTGACTGGTTTCCTCCAACCTCAAGGTGAACAATTTTCCATATCCCAAACTTTGTGAAAAGTATCATCTTTCCAGAAATTTATTTTCTAAACTTTTTCTTTAATAGGTTTGATTCAAAGGTCGTACTGTACATTGCATCAGTGGCAAATTATTGCTTATTTTAAGACCTAACCTTTACAGAGATTTTGCAGAACAACAGTACACCGATTTCAGTACAGGCTTATTACAGCCGTAGAAGAGCCAACTCTAAAATTATCTTCAGTTTTTCTGAATTTACTATTTAGAGATGCGTGTTGAAACTATCATTTTTGTAATTTCTCCCAAATATCAAATAAAATATTGTTTATTTGAATTGATTTGCTGAAGATTAAAAATCAACTAACTGTTAAAAAAAACATGCCATGTAATACTGCAAACAGGACAAGTTCTTATTCATGTTTGACCTTATAATCCGAATATGTTCTTCCACTTGGGAGTGATGAGCCTTCTCAGTTTAACGGCTTGGGCTGAACATCTGTTAAGCCATCCCTTCCAACTGCCAGTCTGGTCTTTTCTAGCTCCAACCAATTGGCATTGGTAAAAATTATACCACATTTTCTGGTTCACAGGAAGCCTCAGCGATACATCATGTAGGTCAGGGGTCTTCAACTACTTTTCTTTGAGGGCCAGATTCCAAAAGTATAAATAGGATACTTGTCAGTTTTTTTTCCTCATTTCTTCTATTATTTAGTTTTTCTGTTATATATATTGCATTTTGACCCTTTTTTACTGTTGTTGTTGCTGTTTCTTCTAGGTCATATATTAAAACATGCACACAAATATTGCATCCGGTATTTGTGCATTTTTATGATATTGAATTAAAAGGGACATTGTCTTTTTTTATATTCCTTAATGTGTTAGTTGACCCAAATATTTAATTGCTGTTCATTTACTCGCCCCCAGTCCCCCGGTTCATCCAAGATTTGGATGGCATTGTTTTGATGGCAATTTATCTTGATGTTTTTGAATGTAAAAATGTCACCGTTCTTAAAGACCCTCCACTTATTTGAAATGTCAAGGCAGGCCAGGAAAGGACGATTGGTAGGCCACTATTTGATGCAGGTTATGCCAGTGGAAAGTAAAAGTGCGTACTGCTTAACCCACTAGCTTTACTCGTCTCGTAGCGCAAGGTTTGTTTTATTTCAGCAATGATGAAAGAAAAATGACATAGAGATTGACAACAACATGGTCAAAATCACCACGGAAATGGCCAACTGAGCAGAATTGTAAATCTTAATTGTCATTCGCTTGTAAAATGTTATCTAATTTAAATCCGTGACATTTACCAAAGAATAAATATACCCATGTCTAATTCTCACATCAGGTTTTTACTGATGGCATTTAATATAGGGATGCACAAGAAAAGCATCATAAAAATGAAGACGGTGAGTTGAAGAGGGCAATCTCTCTCTCTGTCGCTCACTCTTTTTGTTTTTTCTTTCTCTCACCATGTGTAAACAGCATAGACACGTGCTTGCAGCTCAACATGCAGTAAACAAGCTGCCACAACATACTGCATCCAAACTCGCACTTCTCACACACACACAGGCACACACACACAATGTTTGGTCATCACTGTTGTTTATTTAGCAGTCTATGGCTGCGATGCAGTATTGTGTGTGTGTGTATATATATATACACACACACACACACACAAAGCCTATATATATATATATATATATATATATATATAAATGCGAAGGCAGATATGCTTATTTGATAAGAAAGAACACTCATAGAGACCGGGATTCAAAGTGGGCATCTCTTGTTCATTCCTGACTCAAAGAGGATGATGTGGGCAGGCTAGGATATGTCATACATGTCTTTTGACATGTTAACTTTTATACTCTTGATGAAGATTTTGATAGGTTCTTCAAGCATTTGAAAAGCCTATGTGGGTGAATGTACAGTATGCTGACTTTCACACATAATGGCTGTAGCTAGTGTTTTTTTCAGTGTGGTGGAAACAGTCACTTTCACTACACTGTAAACGTTTTTGCTGTAGTAACTTACTGTAGATTTATATTTATCTAATTTATTGGCAATACTTTGTTCAATGAATAAATGAATATTAAACATTAACAAGTTTACAAATCTTTACAGAAGAAAACCCCACAATAAACTAACAGCATGCAAAGCATTCCAGGAACCAGAAATCCACATAAACCTTTTTCAGTTATTTTTCTAATTGAGTTCCCAGAATGCTTTGCACGAGACTGTTATTTTATAGTTTTCCTCTGTAAGGATGTGGTGACTTGTTAATGTTAAATGATCAATTACTTTTGAATAAACAGTTGCCAGTAAAATACATAAATGTAAATTGCTGCCAGTAATACTGCAATCCATACAGATTTTTTAAAAGTGTAGAGTTGTTATGAGAAATATGAGGTTTCTGATCCTGCTCCAGATGTTCATGTGTGATTCTCTTTTTAAAACCCTTTCTTATCTGATAGATTTAAAATTGCATATTCAGAATGGTGGGAGATGGCAGGAGGGAGTTCTTTTGGACAAGGTTCTTCAGAGCAAAGCCATCTGGTTCCCTGATTTGATCTATTCTGAATGTCTGTCATATTAATTGGAAAAAAGCAAAGCAGAAACAAAGTAATAAAATTTTGGCTTTGTTCTGTGTGTATTTAATATACCCAGAAGTAGATGCTTTAACAAACAGCTAGTATTTATTTTTAATTTGACGTATTTTGAGGTTGTGATGTAGGGGCGCTGTACAATGTTTTTTAAAAGTGTTCCTTTCTGGATAATTCACTCAGCTTGCAATGCGATTCACGAATAAATTCTCACAAATATGATTTATTCACGATTTATTTTTACGAAATGAGTTGAGACAAATTAGAAATGAACAACTGTCCTTTTATTTTTCTTAAATGGACGTACTGGTCTAAAAAGCAGGTGTGTTCAGCTGCATTGCTGGTGTGTTGCTATTTAGACTGCACTATTGACCGACTAAATCCATAGTGCAACCGCATTTGGCTTTTACAGACTCTTATTGGTTTATTACACGTTACACCCTAAACACATCCATGGCTCATTACGAGAATGGGTACAACCTAGGGCTGGGCGATATGGCTTAAAAAAATCTCAGATTTTTTCACACCAAACCCGATTTTCGATTTTAATCAATTTCTTTTTTCAATTTAAAAACAAACTACAACTGTCAAAGAAATTGCTCAAAACAAATGTACTCTTTATTTTGTTTTGATTTTCCTTTATGCAGTTTAATCTAAATTTCCCATTGGGGCATAAGTGTAACAGGAAACAAGCCTTAAAACATGCTTGTAAACGATATAACTTTTAAGTATAACTTAAAATATAAATAAATAATTTAATTGTGTGTCCCTTTTTGGTCAAATCAATGTAGCAAGAATGACAAAATTAGATTGTACAAAAATACATACAGCAGTGGTATTCATAAAGTGCAAACAAAACTTTAAACAGTTTTCCTGAATCCCTGAAATTGTAAACAAAATGAAACATCTGCATCCATTACTTTAGTTTTCAACATTCTTCATTTACACATTTTTAGCCAGGAAGACAAGCCTGTCTACTACCCCTGGCTTGAGGCATGCCCGGTTACATGTAACAATGCCCCCTCCCACACTGAAAAGCCTATCTGATGGGGCACTTGTAGCAGGGACAGACAAGTGTTTTTTGGCCAGATTACTGAGCCTTGGGAAGTTTGGTTCGTGACGCTTCCGCCACTGAAGTGGATCAGTGTCTGGGTGTGCCGCTACCCTCTCAACAAAATCCATGTCGCAATTAGACAAGAGCCGCTTGCCAGAAGCCCCTCCTATGATGCAATTTCACTCGCGAATGAAGCGAGTAAACTCAAAATGTTCAAGCGTCCAACTACTCGCGAATAGCGCGTTTTATTCGCGCAACTCGCGTTTGGTATGAACACTCGGGAGCGTCGGTCGAAGAAGTAAAAAAGAAAACCAATTTTCATTAAAAACAAATTGCCCTAAACGTCAAATTCGAGTTAATCGATAAAATCGATTTATCGCCCAGCCCTAGTACAACCCTTTAAGGCCGCTAAACTAGCAACAATTTATTTTTGCCACCTGCGCCATAAACTTTAGACCATGCGCTTTGATCGTTAAAAAAAGCCCCTTAAATAGATTCTCAACTGGCTCATGGTGAATCGTTACATCCCTACTGGACAAGTTTGTTCTTTCTGTAAAATAACAGATAATGAAAACTAGCGATTTACAGTAACCCATATTTTTATATCAGACCACAGGGATCTGGGTTAAAACTGGTTCTTGCTCTCCTGTTGTGGTGTCCTGTTCAGTTTTACCCCTTTGTCCTATTCTATATACCCTATATGGAGAAAATTATCTTCATAAATAACATTCCGTTCATAAATGTTATTTTTACCTCTCTGTTTCTCTCAGATCATAGAGGAGAGGAGGGAATAGCCACACACAGGAGTGTATGCTGGGCTGTGTGTGTGGGATTCCACCACTCCTGTTACTCTAACCACAACACACTCTCCCAACCACCCTGCCACAATGTCACGGAGGGCACGGCCGTGGTCGGTGTATAGAGCGGACACACAGGAGCTTTCCTCAGAGATGCTTGGGCTAACATTAGCAGGTATACAATAGTATTAGGGAAGTCCTCTACTAAGGATTTACTTAATCGAATCAGAATTGTAATGTCTTGCCTATAGTCAACTGATAGTCGCGTGTGTTTGCACGCAAGTGGGGAAGACACCAGGTGGTTAAAAAGGGTACAGTGCAACATTGATGCATCAAAAACAATCAAACATCGTGCATGCTTGCTCTCACTGCTAAGAATGACAAGTTCCGAAATTCTGTGCCGCGCTTATTATATGCAGTGATTTTGGTTAAATAACGTCATAATTTTTTTTGTAACAAACCACATGCATTTACAGACAAAGTGTTAATTCATATTTATATGCCCAAGGATTCAGTAAGTGACAAATGTTTAGAAATACTGGTCTCTATACCGGTTACGCAGAATAGAGAGCGTGGAGAGACACGATCCTGCGCTGGGTCATAGCCAGACCTTGTATGCGCCGGGGGTTTTGGTACCGACCCTAAAAATGTTACCCCATTTCTTTACATTATAAATAGTATTTTTAGCGGAGCAGTGCATGCCAAATGCAATATGGGGATTATACCATTTTGGTTATAACACCTCTGCGAAGATTCGACTGTGAGATTGGTAGTCGAATCAGGCTCCTCATATCGAAGCATCGAATGTTCTACTATTCTGTGTCACCCCTAGTACCCATGTAGTACAGTTTAATGCTTTAATGTTGAATATTTTGTGATTTGCATATGAGTGATATCAAGATTAAATATATTTTTTTTCTGTGTAGGAAACAGCCAAGACCCAGATGAGCCAGTATTGGAGTTTAGTCTTGGTCAGTTTAGTTTTTTCTATGTCTCCACCAACTCACACACAGAGAAATTTGTTAAATAAACAATCAATCTACCTAAAAAAGATCTGTAAGCTGTTATTTTTTATTACATTTGTATTCAAATGTTTCTGGGTACATAGGAGTCGAGCTTGCAATCAGGTCAGAACTCGCGACTGTAAATGACATTAAACAGGCATGTAAATATTTCCACGAGAGCTCTGTGTCCTAATGTACTGCTTATGTGAAGATAACTGCTAAAGCATTCGTGTTTGGATTTCATCAGTGAATAAAGTGGTTCAACTGCGGTGGTCTGAATATATCTGTGAGAAACGGGGGTCTTTCGCACATAATGCTTGAGGCACACTGTATTTCCCTCGTATAAACACAGCTTCTTGTGTAAAATCCTTACACCATCATGACCTTCCATGTGTATATGTGGCTGTGTAGTCTGCAGCGAGCTGACCACGCCGTCCCTGGACCGAAAACCCAACAGTTTTGTCGCTGTGAGCTGTACCACACCTCCTCAGGCTTTTTGGACCAAACATGCACAGACGGAGATCATTGAGGTAAGACGGACACAAGCGTTCCTGTCAATGCCATACTGTAGGTCAGCATGATCTTATTGTTCAAAGGCCAGATGGGTGATTGTTTCTGGAAACATTGTCTGTTACACTGTTTACATCCTATAAGTAAAGTGGTCTAAATATATTTATGTATCTTGTTTGGGAGGCGCAGGGCCATAAAATATTCGTCTACTTAAAAGCAAAGCTAAATTCTTCGTAAGGATATGAAGCGAAATTGATCTCTAAAAATTTTCGCTTCGTTTTGCAGGGTACAAATAACCCCATGTTCCTCAGCAGCGTGGCTTTCTTCCAAGACTCCAACATTAACCAGCATACACAGGTCAAACTTTCGGTTTATGACGTAAAGGATCGCTCACAAGGAACGGTGAGACTCGCACTCAACAAATAAGTAGAGTTCTGGTTTAAAAATAAAAACATTATGATTGGGATTTCTTTTAACCGTCTTAGATGTACCTTCTCGGCTCAGCGATGTTCCCGGTGAAGGAACTTCTGCTGGAAAAAAACCACAGACTCGACTTACCTCTCAGGTGATCTACCTCACATTTGTTTAAAGCTAGAGGGGTGTTCCTTTGTCGGAGAGGAGCACAGGTGTATTAGCCATTCGTTTTGAGATTTGTTGTCCTTTTGTCTCAGGTCAGCAGAAAATGATCATGTAGGCAGTATTTTTGTTATCGCCTGGCAGCTCGAAGAGAAGAGAGATCAGCAGACACCCATCAAACAACTGCAAGAAACCATTAACAGCAGGGTGAGCTCGACTACACCCATATGCTGCCAACCAACAGCTTGTTCAGGGATGATGTGAGTGTTTTTGATTGTTTCCGCAGACCGTCCTTCCTGTAGACGAGAGTCTGACAGAGTCTGTTGGAGTTCGAACAAAATACGCTTCACTGTGGAAAGATAACTTTCTACGATCGGGTACATTTACATTTATATATTGGAATAAATGCATTTGACTACAGTGTTTGGGATGAATACATTTTAACAGTTGCATGCCCTGGAATGTCTAGCGCCAAACTTTACAACTTAAGCTACAGGAAAGTCTAGAGATGTCAAGGTTGTCACCAAAGCCTAGAGATGTCACCAGTAGGAGAATGGCTTCTACACAGTTTTTGTGTTATTTGAGGGGAAGGATATATGTACTCGGAAATGTGTTGGTGATCAGAAGTATAAAACACAGAGAACATTTCCAACCCTTAAGGGGGTCGAACACCGGAGGTGGAAGCGCCGCGAAGCGTAGCGCCATTGTTTGTAAAAATTATCATATTGTTTTCTATGAGTCTACACACACCGCCGCCGCCATTTTGCTCTGGGCGGCAGCGCTCCACTACAAATCAGGATGCTGTTATGAGTCCTGCAGCGAGACAACGCGCCACTCGCATAATATAATATTACATTAGATGTTTATTTGACTGAAGTTATCTTTAATGTACACACTCTCCACCATAAGCTGCAAGATGCATTTATCTGTTTGGAAATAGCGGGGAAAAAAAATGTGGATTAATACAGAAGCCTCTTGATTCTACCACATAAATTACGAAGTTGTCCTAGACACGACACTGCGCGACTCGGCACTTCCGCATTCGGTGAGCGACCCCCCCCCCCCCCTTTACAGTAGAGCTGCCTGCTGCTGGTTGTTATATTTGCCAGACATGGCAGTACTGCAAAACGCAGTTCAGATTTATTATCGCAATAACCATGAATAATGTTACTGTGGGTTGTTGCTGGATTGTTGTATTGTTGTAGTGTTCTAAACTTGAAAACTTAGATCATTGAAACTTGACACGTGTCATTGTTTAAAACTATGTGTGATGCATGCCCTTTTAATGGTTTGAGCAAATAGTGACAGATGTTATATATGTCCCTTTCAAGCAGAATTTCTGGTACAAAGAAAAAATTATCATGTTTTATAGAGGCTTACTCAAGCTCAAGGGCACTTAGCTCTATTTTTATTGAAAGAGTGAAATCGATGGCCTGGCCTTGGTACCATAAATATCCCAAAATTAAATTTCAGAACAACAGGTTCTTCGCCGTCGGATGGAAAAGCACAGCAAGGCACAATTGATTTCTCTTTATGGTTATATTTTATCTGTGTGTACCAGTGTTTGGTGGCACCATGTCTCGCATGTACCGTTTTCCAACAACCGACGGGAATCATTTACGCATCCTGGAACAGATGGCCGAAAGCGTCTTATCGCTCAACATCCCACGTCAGTTCGTCAAACTCTTACTGGAAGAGGATTCTGCCAGGTGTCTATTATCTCACGCATACATAGAGAGCCACAGTTAACATGACGTTTTGATAATATCTTAATGTGCTTTTAACATGCAGGTCTTTTGCTTTGCATTTAGAGTATCTGCGCTGGAGGAGTTGGGAGAGTTGTCTCCGTGTTGGGAGAATCTTCGGCGACAAATCGTGACGCAGTACCAGAGCATTCTTCTGACTTATCAGTGCACCATCACAGACCTACAGGACTATAAAGGTCAGCCTGATCCTTGATGTTTCAGGTCATGGTCATTTTATTGTGTATGGCACGAAGAATTCCATTACTTACTTAACATTTTAGCATCTTTTTTTGCCAACCCCAATAAAGAAAGCACGCTGTTAAAGTTAAGTGCTATGTGTCAAGACTTCTGCAGTCATGCAATAGCTTTGCTCAGAGGAATAGTTCACCCAAAAATGAAGATTCTCTTATCAGTGTTGACACAACTTAAACTGACTAAAACCATATCGAAATGACTCTGTCTGAAATGTTTCAAAGACTAACCTTAATAAAGGGACTAAACGTTTTCTCTCTCTGTCACAGGTCCATCATTCAAAGCCAGTAATCTAAAAGCTGAGAGGAAGTTGGAATTTATGCCCACCAACCTCCACGTGCAGAGAATGAGAGTTCAGGACGAGTTGGTCTTTGGTTAGAACTTGATTTCTTTCCTTCATTCTGTCGGTCTAGAATGCGTTGATAAACCTGAAATGATGTTTGTGTAAGAGTAGGTGGAGCCCCACGCCACACCCGCCTATTGCACTCACCTGTCATTATCCTAAACCAGTGGAAGTTTAAAGATGTTTAAGTTCATGCTGGCAGGCTATTTTAAATCACCAAAACAAACTTAAAAACATGTTGTTTTGACCATATTTTGTTCATAGTGAGAAATGTGATCCTTCAATCTTAAATTCACACTATTATTTCCAAAAGCTTTTTATTAAAAAGAGAAAAAATAAGTATTTGTTGTTGTATCATTTCATATATGCAAATCACTGAATATATACGCTGTAAAATAGTATTTAGTATTGGTCATTAATGGAACTAAGTGAAGGCAGGTGCTGTGTCATAATGATAAAGAAGTGTATTTGAGGTATGGGATCTTTGAAAAGTATGTTTGAAACACTTCCAGTCTCTACATCCACACGAAGCCAGAGCTTTCCCTATCTGATCTTTTTTTTTCCTTTTCACGTCGTCGTCTCAAGAAATATCTGCTAGACATGAAACCGCTAAACAGGCTCAAAACAAAGTAGTATACACATGGCGCTGTAATTCTGCCACAGAGATGTACTGAAAACGGAGCATGCGCATAAACTTTACACCCTGGGGTGATAACATCACTGTTTCAAAATATATACGGATAGGCAGTACACACGAAAACGCAAGGGTGGCGTTTTCAGATTTATCCACTCTGGCACCCGGTTTAAAAAAAATGCTGTTTCAGGCTCCCAAAACGGCAGATCCATGGAGACGAAACGGCGATACGATACAAAATGTTTACATATTCAATCTTGTGGATGGCCTCTAGATTTCTGTGGAAGGAATTTTGCAAAGTTGTTGTTAGTTGTTACATCACAGGACCCGAATCATAGCTGTAACTTTTACACGTTACCGTTGCAACAATAATTACGATTGACACACTTATTTACTTGGTACTTATTTAAACAATCATGTTTATGCAAATTGTGATGGGTTGTTTGTGTTTCTAGATCACACCTATGATGTGGTGACGATCGGCACCCCTGCAGCTCACTGCCAAGGCTTCAAAAGTGGCGGTCTGCGGAAACTCCTGCAAAAATTTGAGGAAGCGAAAAAACTGTAAGTTCAGACCTAGTTTTAAAGATACAGGCTAAAGTGCGAGTGCATTTTTTGCATGTAAATGAGAAGCTAGAACGTGTGACTGTGGTAAAGACCTCCGGCAGAGGTGGCTGTTAGATGAACATCCTTCTAGTATTTGTATCAGCCATCTGGTGTTTTAGCTTTTAGTTGGTCTGTGTCCTTTGTATGTTTTAATTTGTGTTTTGAAAGTATCTCCATGAGAGATCATGAGAGAATTAACACACACCCAAAGCTGCATCAGTCTATTATGGCACCGTTGGAGTTATAATAGCGATTTTCTTTTTGCATGTTGACCATTTAGAATCTATATCTGTTTTCAAAACCAGTTGCTCTTATTTAATCTTAGTCTTTCATTCTGGGCTGCTTTTGGGTGCTGCTTTGGTTCTGTTATCAGTTGAAATTCTCATAGGATAAGTTGAGTTTAAGCTTGGTTGCTTTTTCTTACATTTGAATTGCTTGTTTTGCTTTTATTGCGTGTTCAGCATTAATGAGGAGGAATGGTGAGTTTGTTTGGACTTTTTTTCGTTTGTTTGTTTTGGTGGTTTGCACGAAATGTTCATATCATGTAATGTTCATTGATCCATGATTTCATCATCCCTTCACTGTTCCTTCTACAAGAGTGATAAGTGTATGATTATGTATGTCTATCTTAAGCAGCAACACATTTATATCTGTGGTTCCTGTTTGATGTTTCTGTGTCGTATGAAATCTCTGCCCAGTTGTTATTGTAAAAGATTAAACTCCTGCATGCACGAGTGACCAAAAGCGATCTCCAGATACTGTATTAAAGTATTAGGTATGTTGTATATACATGGAGAAAGCTAAAGTTGATTAAGGTATTTGTTTGACCAATTATTTGTTATTAATATTTGGTTGACCATGTCTTATACAAACGGTTTCACTGTCAAAAATCCCAAGATCTTATAACTGGAATGTGAGAAGTCTGATGCTAAATTTCACAAAAGTCATTGTAAAATAATATATTGATGGAAAAAACTGAATGCTAAAAAATGCACAACTTATAATTGCCTTAATGGAAAATATGGACCATAATGAATGGTACAAAATGGCCTTTATTTCCTTATTTATTTTCTATTTAGTTTAATGAACACTTTACATTTATCCATGTGGCGGACATTTTATCCAAAGCGACTTACAAGTAGTTTTTTACAGTAAACCCCACTTTACTTATGTTAATAAATACAATCTTATTGTTAATGCGTTAGTCAAATTAATTACTAACAGTGAACAATGAGCGTTTATTATTATTTGTTAAAGGGATATTTCAGAGGCACATTAGTTAATGCATACATAATGAACTAACATGTTCATAAACACAGCTGTGTTGACATTAACATTAAAACTATTTTCAGATGAAAAACTAAATTTCCCCGTGATTTACTCACCCTCAAAGCATCCTGACTGAATATGACTTATTTTTTGAAGAATAATGCAGTTATAAATCCACATATCATTTTTCTTCCAAGCGGTAGAATCGCAGTGAATGGGTGGCAATTTTTTGAAGCTTGTTTTTCTGGCAAATGACGCAGGTAAGTTCGGTGACGAACGCGGCATTTTTTGTTTTGTTCCAATAGGATACTGTCGTCTCTGTGCGTGAGCTTTCATCACTGTCATTTGCCGGAAAAACAAGTCTCAGGTTCACCTGCAGCCCAGGGATAACGGAAGTTAGACATTAACATTACTAGCGCTCTCAATATGGATATTTCTCTTAAACAAATGCATTGATTTGCTTCAGAAGAACTTTAAGACCATGGAGCCATATTGAGCCGTTCTTTGATGGATGGATGAACTTTTTGGAGCTTCCAAAAATAGCCCCACATTCACTCCCATTCTACAATTTGTAGAAAAAATTATACGTGGTTTTATTACTCTGTTCTTCAAGAAGAAAGTCATATTCATTCAGGATGCCTTGAAGGTGTGTAAAACATGGGGAAATTAAGTTTTTCCTCTAAAATATCGGTTTTATGTTAATGTCAACACAGCTGTTCATGTTATTTCATTGTGCATTAACTAATGTTAGCAGCTAAAATTAACATGAACTAAGATTAGGAAATCCTGTAAAAGTATTATTCATTGTTAATACATTTTTGCTTATGGATTAAAGTTAACAAATACAACCTTATTGTAAAGTTTATATTTTATTCTTTTGATTATTAACTAATATCTGAACTGGGTGTACAGTACACTACAAATTTTGAGGGATTTATTAATCCCACATGGTTTGAGAAATGTGTTGTGTTGTCTGTTCTGCCCATAGTAGAGTCCATGACGTCACCCGTAGGTTTGTGAAGAGCAATTTTAAAAACTTAAAGTGGGCAGAGCCGGTCGGCGCCATCTTGGCATCGTGTCACTCCTGGATTGTTGGAAATGGGCAAAAAGGCTGGACCTGGGTGGGCCTGAGGTGCCTGGTTGGTGTAACCACATGTCACTCAAGTGACCACGCCCTTAATCATGTCGAATTTTAAGGCTTAAAATAATTTTAACCGATGATTTATTAAAGAAAATCTCCCACTCACAGTTGTTAAACATGTTTTTTTTCTACTATAAAGTTGGGCATTTTAACATGGGGCTCAATAAAATTCTGCTCCGTTTTGGAGCCAGTCTCTAGCGGCCAGTCAACAAATGACAGTTTAAGTCACTTCAGTGTTGGTTTCACGAGAGAGACCGGAAGGTTGCTGCTTGGTTCAGCCATGATAGACAAACTATGTAGTGTTGATCCGCTGTCTATCATTTGAGAGCTGATGGGGCCATTCTCCAGGAGCACCTCTATTCCACTGGAACTTTATAAATAGGAACATCGAGGACCCAAAGTGTTGGGTGCTAAAACTGTGGCTATATGTATATAAATGTCTAAAGGAATTGTACTGTCTTTGTGTGTGTATTCTTCTATTGTGGTGTGTTAATGTAATCAAGTTCTCCCTGGCTCTGCAGCAGTGCTCTGTCCAGTTCCCAATCCATCGTCTACATCCCTCAGGACATTATCCGTGCCAAAGAGATCATCTCGCACATCAACACGCTCAAGACTCAGGTCAGCTACTACGCAGAACGGCTGTCGCGTGCCGCTAAGGACCGTTCCGCTAATGGCATGGAGAGAACTCTCACCATCCTGGCAGATAAGGTGGGTGACAGAGTATGAATGTACTGTACAGACAAGACCACCTTTTATACTTTATTATTATTGAATGAAATGTTTCTCTTGACCTTACAGACCTTTTGGTTTAAATCTGTATGCTTAAGTAGTCCACTATGAATTGCCTTGTGGTTATATTTTTTTCTCACTCTCAGACACGGCAGTTGGTGACTGTGTGTGACTGTAAGCTGCTGGCGTCTGCAGTGCAGGCCCTGAACGCAGGCAGACCGGAGTACATCGCCTCAAAAAACTCCCCCTCTGCTGACATGGAGCAGGTGGTGCTGAGGAACGATCAGGACACACTGTTGGCCAAGTGGAGCGGCAGCAACAGTCGCTCGTCCCTCCATGTCGATTGGCATGAGGAAGAATGGGTAAGTCAGCTGTCTTATAAAACCAATAATCTCCAACGGCATATAACTATAATTTATTATACTCTAAGATTGGAATGGGTCAACTTAACCAGGAGGACATTCAGCATGCCTTCTCCAGGTAATTAGTTTTTGCTTGTTTGTTACAGGAAAAAGTGTGGGTGAATGTTGACAAAAGTCTGGAGTGTATAATCCAGCGAGTGGACAAACTGCTGCAGAGGGAACGACTGCAAAGCAGCAGCAGCGAGGACATGTTCCAGGCTGACCAGAAGGGTGGCGCATCTAAGAAAGGTAACAGGCGACAAAAAGCCTTCTGGATCAATCCTGTCTGCATGGAGGAGTCTTCCTCGGTCCCTGAACCAGAGCGGCAGTCACCCTCACCGCCACCATCCTCATCACCACCACGCTCATCCTCACCACCTGTTTTGAACCCTGCATGTCCTGCCAATGCAGAAACGTATGCATGTAGGTGCCTATCTGTCTCTTTCTCTAGTTCTCTAGTCTTGAGGTTTTCACTTCAGTAGGCATGGATTCACTTCAGTTAGCTGTCTTGTCAGATATGAATGTTATGTGTTTCTGTCTTTGGCATCAATTTATGTCCATTTTGTCTGTATGTCTATAACAGTTCACACACACATGCCTGTTCTAATTTGTTCTTTTTTCGTTGTGTCTTTCACACATGCACATACACACACCATCACCTGTTTGTCTCCAAGCAGATTGCATGTGGCTATAGCAACCAGAATTTATAGCGCGTTTATGACTTTTGTGGCTTGAAATTCTCCTGCCACTTCTCATCACATCTATTCATTTGTTGTACCTAGGCAGCTATTGTATGTCATATTCTGTGAGTCTAATATGTTTATGTTTGTTTATCTGCTTAAATATGTCTGTGCCAGAGCAGCAGAACTATATTTATCTATAAAAGATCTAAGTGATTTTAATGCCATCCTTTATGATAATGAGTGTATGTTGACTCTATTTGGGTCTCTTGTTGGCTCTAGAACATTCTGTTGTTTGACCCAGCATATTTGCCTACTGTGAGCATGTGACCGGGTGCTCTCGTTTTATTGGGTAGCTGGTTAGCATGCTCACAGGCTGTCTGGTGCTGACTGTCTGTGCCAGTTCCTCGCTTGGAAATACCAGCCAGAGCCATTGAGAGAGAGAGAGAGAGAGAGAGAGAGAGTCGCGTCAACTGAAGTTCAAAATTTCCGCGTGTCACTTGATTCATGGCCTTCAGATAGTTCCATGGAGTCATGTTTTCTCTTTAAATGCTTTCTTTCTTTCTTTCATTTTTGTATTAATTTAATAACTTGCATCTTTAAAAGGTTTAAAAGTTTTGTCACAATCTGTCTGTCTAGGAGCAGCTCCATGCGTTACTAGGAGCTTCCGGGAACTATTGAGCAGTAGCAAACCTTGAAGTTTGAGCCTTGGCCCTCTGCCTCATGCATTATGATCGGCGTGGCGCGTGTATGTGCTCTTCAGCGGAATAATGGACCACATGACAGACACTACCTCCCAGTCTGATCATAAAATCAACACGGACTAACGTACACAATGCCAGTTTAAAATGCGACACCTCATGAGAGCGCTATCAGCACAGAAAACCGGTGCTACACTAGCAGACAGTAAACCGAGATTCACCAGGGAATAATAATAAACAATGATTATAATAAATCTTAATATTAAACTGGTAACGTTACAGTGAACTAAACATATGAAACTGACCGTAGTAAATGTACCGTTTATCTGATCAAATGTCACTATAAAGCTGATATGTAAAATTTATGACTGACCACAATGAAAATCACTCGTCTCAAATAAAGCTAACGTTAAGCAACATAAACAAATGTGCACATTAGCAACCAGAATGAATTGAGGCACGGCGGCCTTATAAACCATAAATAACTTTAATAATTAAAAACAATTTGATGATCAAAAAACTTGATAACAAAGTCGTCTTCCTGTTGTTTGGAATGACGTCTTGTGCAGTTTTTGGGCAGTTGGTGAACCAACTTCCTGTGGAGCAATCCCCCAGATGGCGAAAAGTTAGCAAACAACATAGCGTGCCCATTTAGAAAAATGATACGATTGGTCAGTTGAACTGCTACTGCTCCGTGATCTTGAATTATTCACCTGAGATTTCCAAGTCTCACGAGAGTAGAGACTGCATCGATCCAGAAAGTCAAATATACATATCTAATAGGAAAAATCGGCCGACTTTTATTGAAAATTTTATTTTAAAGTTTTTAAATATGATTTTTTTCTGTAACCCTGAGGGATCGCTACTGCTATTGAGAGCCTCAATGAACCGCCATTGCTGTGAAAAAACTGTTCCACTGGAGTCAACAGAGTTGACGCAACTCTCTCTCTCAATGGTTTGATACCAGCATGCTGCAATGTACAGTTGTCTATAGCATTTTAAAAGTGTCCTATTTTGATATTACACACTATTTAATACAAGGAAAACATTCCACTTTGCACTTTAGTAGAAAAATAGTTAAAATCTGCTTGTCTTTATTAGTGTGTTGTATGTTTCATTGAATTAAATCAAGATGGCCTAACGTCCATGTGAGTTCTGTCTGCTGTGCTTGACGCACTTTAACTGTTGCATGTCGCACCTCCGTCCCTCTAGATAGCAGCAGCAGTAGTGGAGAGGAGAGTTACCCAGGTAAGACCTCCCCCTCCCATAAGCTTATGCGCGGATGCAAAATAAGTATTTTTATGTTACCTGTTGTCTTTCGTCTTGTTATTGGTGTTACTTTATGTAAATCTTCTATCATTAATAGTGTGTTTTAATTTTTGTGTTTCTCCCATATCAATGAAACTCTGTGTGTTTTACTGAACTTCGTGTTAATCACAAAGTATATTAATGTATGAAACCGTAAAGCTAGGCTAGGGTATGAGACCGTGTTTTAGCGGCTAGCAATAAAAAGCTATATTTGACAGCATTAAAGGGGAAATATCCCGTCCCCCCCTTTTGGGTTTTCTCCATAGCAAGTTACCTCATCTCTCATTCACCCGTGAGATATCATTTACAGTGCGAAACATGTAACAATAATAATGAACGGAAACAATTTATTTCTTATTTTGAATTTGTTAGAACTTTCACATCCTGTCATTGCATTTATACGTTGTATACATGGCAGATTGTGTGTGTCACAGGTGAATGGAGTGAGGCTCTGTATCCCCTGTTGACTACTTTAACGGAGTGTGTGGCCATGATGAGTGACAAGGCCAAGAGGTCCATGGTTTTCCTGCTTATGCAAGACAGCGCCCCCACCATCGCAATGGACCTCAGTCTGCAATATCGGCGAGACGTGGTCTTCTGCCAGACAGTACGTTTTTTTTCTCAGTTACACACATGGCAAAAAAACTCCATGTATTTATTTCATTTGAAAGTAGGTTTTTAAAGCTACAGTCTGTACATTTTTAGGTTGAAAGTAACCGATAACCTCAATAGAAATCATTTAAATGCCAATCATTTTACTAAAGGCATTTCTTTCACTGGCATTTAATTCACAGGAGTCATTTTAAATTTTAATTTTGGATAAATTATCATACGTTTTAGGAGCTATACATGTATATGAAGTAACAGATTAAAAAAAGCAAACTGAACTATCAGTTAAAGAAAGCTGGTCATATACACTGCCAGTCGAAAGTTTGGAAACACTTAATGTTCATTTACGTTTTTTCACATTTTGGAATAGTAGATAACTCATCAAAACCATGGAATAACAAAATTGTAACGCTGGGAAATATGTTTTAATAAATAAATAAATAAACTCTGCTTAAATACAGTTTTCCTGTAGCTCAGTGTTTAGAGCATGGCCAAAGTCATGGGTTCGATTCCAGAGATTGCACATACTCAAATAAAAATGTATAGTATCATGTAATGTACTGTAAGTCGCTTTGGATAAAACCATGTGCCAAATGCATAGATGTAATATTTTAGCGTCTTCAAAGTTGTCACCCTTGGACTAGAATTTGCGAAATCGTTCTCTTGGCAATTTAGCATCCAGCTTCTTGATGTCTCCACCTGGGAAGCTTTTAAGTATTGAAAGAATTTCCATCTATTCTGGACTTTTATTGGCTGCTTTTTAATTATTTGGTCTTGGTGTTCCATTATTTTTTTTTAAATACAATTAGTTTTTTAATGAAAGAAATGTATATCTGTGAACAATTATGTTATTACATACAGAGGTAATTTCAAACTTTGAAATATACACCGTCAGATTAAAAGACTTTTAACAAAATGTCCCTTATGATCTTAAGTGTGAGAGTCAATTATGAGAGACTCTTTATGTTTGGGTGACTCGGTTTACTGCAGAATTCAAAATTTGTCTTATTTTCTTGCCCCAATGTTTGTATATTTGTTTTCATGGAACACAAAAGTAGGTCATTCTAGTTTAATTCTATACTAAAATGATTGAAAAACGATATTATTGAAAGTACAATTTTAATTTGATTTAGCATGAAGAAAAAACTATGTAAGCCTTTGACTTATGCAAGGGATCTTATGCACTGTAAGTCACACGATAGAACAACATTTAATTATTCAAATTTTTCCATAAAAGCATGCAATTTTTATCCAAAGATTCTAAAAATGATTGCGTTATGTCATTGTTTTTGCACAGATGTAGGCTAGATACAAGATTTGGAAAGAGCCACACAATCCGTAAAAATGCTAAGTATAAATAATAAATCGATAGCAAATGTTCTGTGGAGATTTTCCAAAAATATATATTTTTGTTTGTGTTCCATGAAAATATAAGTTTTAAACAACATTAAGGCAACTGCAATATTTTCTCCTTTAAACCCGTTTTCACAGCCGTGTCTTTCTGTTCTGTTTTTCTGTCTTCCCCACTCTCTTAAGCTCACAGCACTGATTTGTGGCTTTATCATCAAGCTGAGAAACTGTCTCCGTGACGACGGCTTCCTAAGACAACTGTACACCATTGGTCTGCTCGCTCAGTTTGAGTGTCTATTAAGTACTTACGGTAAACACACACTTGCTCAACTGAGTTCACATCCCAGAAAAAACATTAGTTAACATAGAAGTGTGTTGCGTTGTATTCTGTTTTCAATCACGTTGCATATGTTTGCCCTCTCTTTTGCGTGCCACAGGAGAGGAGTTGGCTATGTTAGAGGACATGAGCGTAGGAATAATGGACCTTCGGAACGTGACATTCAAGGTGACGCAGGCCGTCTCTACCTCTTCTCCTGATATGCTTCCGGTAATCACTGGAAATCGGGACGGGTTCAACGTTCGGATCCCTCTCCCAGGGAGCATGTTTGATGCGTTGCCGAGAGAGATTCAGAATGGCATGCTGCTGCGGGTACAGCCGGTGCTGTTCAACGTGGGCATCAACGAGCAGCAAACACTTGCAGAGAAGTGAGTCCTGATTATATAAAACAGTCCTGAGAGTGGTTGCATAACATTAGCCAATAGTGTTTAATTGTAATGTAGCTTTACTTTAGGTCGGTGGTAAGAGCGTGGCACTAGCACTGCCAAGGTTGTGGGTTTGATCCCAGGGATTGCACATACTTAGAAACAAAATGTAAAGTACAATGCAATGTGAGTCGCTTTGGATAAATAAATGTAAATGTTTGTTTCAGATATTATAAGTTGATTATTTTGTTTGGCATACTGTCACATATTTTGCGTGCTTTGTGTTTCCTTAAGATATTATAAGTTGATTATTTTGTTTGGCATACTGTCACATATTTTGCGTGCTTTGTGTTTCCTTAAGATATTATAAGTTGATTATTTTGTTTGGCATACTGTCACATATTTTGCGTGCTTTGTGTTTCCTTAAGTCGTCTTTGGATTGTTGATTTAAATTGTTGGCCCGTAATCCAGAAGTACAACCTGCTTTGTTGTGCACATATCTATGTGAGTTTTTCTGTGTTGAAGGTTTGGAGACACGTCACTTCAGGAGGTTATCAATGTGGAGAATCTGGCACGACTGAATTCCTACTACCAGCAGTTCAAGGAGGTTCTACCTGATGACTGTAAATCAAAAATCTATCTTTCTCCTCTCTGAAAACTGAGATTGTTGCATGGGACTCTGGTTCACTTTCATTTGTCTTTCCCCTAAGGTCTTCCTCACTCTCGTAGTCAAACGTGCCTCCCAGAACTGCTGCGGTTCCTCGGTCAGAATGTTCATGCCAGGAAAAATAAAAATGTAGATATCTTGTGGCAGGCTGCTGAGGTAACTTATCAATTCATTTCAAAATGTTCATTTAAGACCTTAAAATGTATGCATTTCACGACAATAGATACAGAATATCAAACCAAAGGCCATCTGCTGACTAGTAATGGCAGACCTTGAAATAAGTTATGTTTGTCTCAGGTCTTTTTTTAATTTCCATCTCATTTATTTATCATGGCCTGTGCATTTAAATAAGCTGTAAGTCCATTATGTAAATATATTATGTAACAGCTACTGTAAATAATAATTATCAGTGCTTTTACCGTAGTGCCATTTTTGTTGCACTTAACTGTAGAATTGCCAGGTCTGCGGTTTTCATGCAGAGGTGGGCTATTTGGGTTAGAGGCTGTTGCCAATGGTTGGTTTTGCATTTCGCTGGTTTAAGATGCAGAGGTTTTGTTCAGTCATTCATTGTGGGTAGATTTTGAAATAACATTCTTAAAGTTATTTATGAAAACAGTGTGATTTCCAAGAAAACATAATTGTATATAATGCATAACAGTGACTATAAATTGACATTTTATGTATGAGGGTGACATATATTGAGTCCCGGTATTTGTTCTGGGGTCATTGTGTTAATTGGGTGAGATCTGGCAACCCATTTATCACTTAATTAAGAGCTGAACGTGACTGATTGTAGCAACTTGCAGTATACACCGACTGTATCTGTACTTTGCTCGACTCAGATTTGCCGGAGACTGAACGGAGTTCGCTTCACCAGCTGTAAAAGTGCGAAGGACCGAACTGCAATGTCTGTGACACTGGAGCAGTGCCTCATCCTGCAGCACGAGCACGGAATGGCCCCGCAGGTCTTCACGCAGGCCCTCGACTGCATGCGCAGGTAAGACAAGTGAAGCGGCTGCCTAGACTGCAATTTATAAGCTCTGCATGCTTTGAGAGAGAGAGAGAGAGAGAGAGAGAGAGAGAGAGAGAGAGAGAGAGAGAGAGAGAGTCACGTCAACTCCGTAGACTCCAATGGAACGTTTATTTCACAGCAATGGCTTGTTATGGAGCCTCTCAATAGTTCCTAGAAGTAGCTTGCAACGCAGGGAGCTGCGGCTAAACAGACTGAGTGAGGTGAACTTTTAACCCAGTCGTTTTAATGGATAAAGAAATGAAAGAAATAAAGAATGAAAAGAAAAAAACACAACTTTCTGGAACTATGTGAAGGCTCCATGAATCACGTGACCTGTGGAAAGTTTGAGCTTCTGTTGTCGGGAATCTCTCTCTTGATGGCTCTGGATCTATCTTTCTCTTTTTCTCTCAAATTAGCATGGCTTCCCCGTAAGGACACGCTCCTATAATTGCTTTTTGGCTTCTTGGTGTTTTGAATGATACATTTTGTAATAAATGCGTACTTATTTTATATCCTACCTTGGATCAAATTGTTGTTTTGAAAATTCGCTTTTGTTTTGCGAAATACACACAAAAGTATTTGTTGCTTTTCACTTTCGCCATCTCATTCTTCCATCTTGCATCCTCCCTCAAACTCTATGAGAGAACTAAACAGTAATAAAATGACTCCTGTAGAGTGTGATGGGACTTTACATCACACCTGAATCTGCTAGCTTTTGTGCTTTTAAAATAAAGATATGTTTGTACCAAGTCTTCTAACTCTTACAATTAAATGCAAAACTTCTGAAGCACAGGACTTTGGCTTTGTTGCTGTTATATATCAAAATAGGCTTGTTGCCCTGTGCATGATTTGCCGCTGTGCTGCTGTACCAGTATGTTCGGTATTATGTCACATTGGCCAATAATGAGTCGAATTAGAATATTTACACACCATAAATATTATTTAGCACCTGTACAAACTATGTTTTGAATTGGATACTGTATTTAATGTAATGAGAGATCACTGTTTTCAGGATGAACAACTTTTCTCAAAAACTGCGTTGTGTTGTTTCTTCAAGCCTATGACATTATGAAAGTATAAAAATACACTATACAGCTTATGAAAGTATAAAAATACACTATACAGCTTATGTAGCAGAAGTCAATGCGAAGTGTTTGGGTGATCCAAAAGAAGGCCAGCTGCCAATTCGTATGTTTATTTTATAAACTTTGCATCATAAAACACTTTATTCACAAGCTGGATCCAGTCGCAGCTGCTTTCAAACTCTGAAATGGAGACACTGTTTATTTTGCTGTCGATTTGGTAGATGTGGCTCTTTTGGCCTGTTGCATGCTGGGAAAACAGCTTGTATTGCATGGCCCAGTGATGGCGGCAGCAGCAAACTACACCCCCTTCTGTCCAACATGGAATACGCATCTCGCTTGCTTTTCTTTAGACGCCCAAGATGCAGAACACAGCTCTTAATTTTCTTTCTTTATTCTCTCTTTCTCTTCTCTGTTTTTTTTGTTGTTGTTCATACTTTTCTGTTTATGTATTTTGCTTTAATGTCTTTATTCTTTAATTGTTTTTAATTATACATTTTTGTCTCAACCTTTTTCATTTCGTCAATTTTTTATCTTCTTATTTTGTCATTCTATTAACCTCATTAATGTTGGATCCACCGCACTGGTCACGTTACCCTACATCCTGTGCATGTCACCCTCATAACCCACGTTATGTCTGTCCCCATTGGACCCTGCTCTGCCCCTGTCCCCATCCCTCCATCCCTGACCCTCTCTGCAGCATTGGGACCAGGGAGGGGGTAATTCAGAAGAACCTGAGTGGCATATTGCCCATACGTGACTTCAGGCTGGACCCCAGTCTGCTGTACTCTCTGCCCCTTCTGGCCCTGAGCCCAAACCTGCTCATCGTCTGGGTGTTCCTCAGCATAGCCTACCTGCTGGCCAAACTCCGCTGCAGCTGAACCAGAGATCCTTATTTCCCACTCTCTCTCCCTCGCTCCAGCTCTCTCAGCACTTCTTCTCTGTTCCTCCACTCAGTCACTTCTCTGTGTTGAGGAGACAATGCTGATTTCTCTTTGGTTGATAGCAGCTCTTCCCGCTAACAGCCAGCCTAAAGGTTTTGGTGTTTCCTCCTGCCTTACCTATATATCTTTCTCTATCCCTCTCTCCTTTGGTAAAGTGATATTAATACAAACCTGATGGATTTTTACATTTGTTTGTGACATTACTTTGAATTGTTTTAGGGGGTGCATTGAAAATAGATATTCATATATATGTATGTATATAAATATATATATATATTTAAGAGATTAATTTATTGATTAAGTATTCTTTTTTTAATATCAAATGGAATCGTGTTAAATACATTATTTCTCATACATGCAGTATATGAGATTGTTTCTGTAAAAATATCCTAGAATTCCTGTGGTTTTAATTATTTTAATTAGTTTCTATTTAAATGCAATGCTAAGGCCCGGCCAAAGCTAATCTAAAGCATTATCGCGCTTTAAAAACGTACCGCACTTTAGGGTGTTATGTGTGCCCATGTCTTCCCACGTTTAGCACGAGATTTGCTCTTTTATTGCACACCAAACGAGACTATTAAATCTGGCCATAAATTATATCAGGGAAATATGCAGTTAAGCTAAAACAATTGCTTTTTTTACTTTTATGTTTACTTGAAAAATGTTTTCAATGCCTGCTGACAGTAGATGATTGGCAGAAAGTTTATTTGATACATTTGTAATAGTTTTGTGTGTTTTTGTTAAAAGCAAAAGCACTTATGAAGAAAAGTTTTAGAGGGTTTTGTGAGGCAAGCTGTGGATTACTACAGACTAGGGATGTGACAATTCACTTATGATATGATTCGTGTTACGATATGATTATTTTAAAATTAGACAAAATTAGAAACAACAACTGTCCTTTTATTATTTATCAAATGCTTCACATTTGTAAAAAATAGATAATTTGTTGAAATTTTTAAACGACTTCCAAATCAAATAAAAATGTATTATACAAAAGTCTCTTTATTATAATAAAATATTAACTTTTCTTGGATTTTAAGAGATATCAGAAAAAAACACAGCGGCCCCTGCTGTTCAAATCATGTATTGCGATTCAATTAATATCAGCTCACAGTGAATCGTTTCATCCCTTCTGCAGAGTATTTTGACTAGAACCATTTCCACACCGACACAAGGGTAGTAAAACTTGCGGTGCAATGCATTGCATAGAATCTTTTTAAACATGTTAAAATAGAACAAGTGAGCATGTGCAGTCAGTAAACCCTTTTATTTTCTCATTTGTGCAAAGGGTAAGGTGTGATGTAAGAGAGGACGCAAACTGCACCTGTTACTTTGCATAACCATGAGTTCATCGTTCTATGACTATATCGTAGATGCATAAATAAGATCCATGTAATACAATTATTTTGTATATGTTCTTAGGACCCCCTTGAAAATGAGATGTTACATCTCAAGGGGCTATCCTTGCAATAAAATTCAAATAATTCATAGACATTTGTTTTAATGTTTGGTAGTTTTACACATACGATGCAGTCTAACTAAAGTTTACAGTCTGTGTAACTTCATTTTTACAAACCCCATTTTTTATTTATTCACTTATTTTTAACACAAATCTTTTTACTTCAGACCTTCATAATGCTTGTAGCTCGTATTAACCTTAATAAGAACATTGCTGAAAAATCTGTTTTATTTGTTTCCAGATTATTGCCTGGGGTAATTGACAGCATGCCTTATTGTTATGCCTATATGTCTATATGTTTAGCCTATATGTTTTAAAAACTTTGTGTTTAAAGAAGGATATTAAATGTTTCTGTGGACTGGTTAGATTTGATGGATAGGCAGATAGCTGTGATAGCTTTGCTCAATCATATTTTAGAATGATAATATACAATATGCAGCGTTGTTTGTTTCCTCTTACAGCATTTCAGATTTTTCATACAGTATATAGTTTTCATATATTAATTTAAATGATATAAATATCATAGCAATGATCACTATAGTTTTATTTCTTTATGTAATTTTACACCTGAACACATGAAAGGGTAATTCAATATCACATATTTAAAGCTTTGAATTACAAGCAGCTTTGATGTGGATTATGTTATATGGAAATTGATACTTTACCATCAAGGAAAATGTCATCATCCAGTCATCCTCATTTCTTTAGAAACTATCAAGACTTTCTTCTGTAAAACCGGAATTTATAAACACTGCTCTTTTCTGGATATAATATAAGGCCAATTGTGACCAAAACAAAGCTGTAATATGGCTTCAGACTAATGTGTGAGTACGTTTTACAAACCATGTAAACAAAATCAATGAATAATGAAAGTACATCATGAAATCTCAATAAGACAGGGACATGTGCAACAGCTGCCATTTATCAATCTATTTGTTTACCATGGTTAGGCATTCATACACAGTCAATGCAGCCTGCACAGATCTTAAAGATTTAACAAGATTTTTCTTTCAATACATAGCATTGACTGCCTGTGTCTTAAAGTCTTAAAGATTGAGGGCTCATTGGCACGTATGGTTATTATCGCACACCCATAATGCACCTGCTTTACACTGCTTACAGTCACACTGCTGTCATTTGTGGCTGTTATAATTTTTGCTTGTCATTGTAAACATGACTTTACGTTTTAGTTTGTTTGTTTTTTGTACTTGTTTACACACCTTAACCCCGCCCCTTTTCCCCGCCAGTGAGGGCTGCCGCCGTGAGAATACTGTGAAGAACATTGGATGTCGCAAGTACGCCTTTAACAGCCTGCAGCTCAAGGCCTTTCCTAAGTATTACAGACCTCCTGGTGGCACTTTTGGAAAAGTGGAGACCTGATCTGATGACATGTCGTAAATGCCGGAAGAACATTATTCATGGTGTAGCTAAGAAGTTACAGTATGATTTAGGACCTCTAATTGAAAAACATAGAAAGTTTCACGTACTGTCGCCTTGTCAAATCGTTTTTTCAGCTAAGCTACAGTTAAAGAGCTCAATGTGCTTGATGCTCTCCTAGTTCACATGTATTTACATTTCAGAGATGTGCTAGAAGTAAACCGTTGACTGATTTACTGGTAGATACAGACCAAATCAAACATTAAATATTTATCAGTATAAAACTAAGACAAATCACTAAACGCCACATACGTATTATTATACCTGGTGATACTGCATTTTATTGAGGCCCTCTGTAGGGGGTTTGATCATTGATGCTGTATTTCATTATCTTGGCCATCTTTAGCATACCGTATGTAGCGCTTTGCCCTTCTGCAGCATTAGAGTACACTTTTCCTCATGGCTTAGAGTGCTGACATGTCCTCCCTGTGTTATCCCTCCTGTTTTATGTTCATATTTGGGTCAACAGTAAAGAATTTAGCAGCGTTTCTTAACATGGCATGACGGATGGGACACTTGTTCTTTTTAAACCTCATACATCTAGTATTGATCTTGCATAGTCCATCCTCTCAATAGCTTCAATTTCAGCTTGTCCTAAAAAAACAAAAAGGTAATTTCTGTCAAGACTGTCCTAAAGAAAAGTATCTGCCAATATATAACCAACAGAGATGATGTACATCACTGTGTTTTGCTGGCAGTAAAGATTATGAGAATGTCATAGCATCACAGAGTTTCCATTCACAGTTATCATGAATGTAAACTGACTGTTTCTAATGGATTGTTGTTTTGTGCTCATTTCAGATATGTTTTTTATTTAATTTAAAGTGTATTGCTTGTGTATATCGAGTTAGCTGGCACTCCCCAGGTCAACTGTGTGGAATGTGAATCACTTTTGCACTCTTTAATTTTTGTTAATTTTTTAATTGTGTGCATTTCACTGTTGTAATTTTCCTTTTTGACATCAACATTGTTTTTATTATTGGATGTTTATATAACTTATTTAAGATAAATATGCTCACAGATATTTAGATTGATTTTGTATTTATTTAGTTTTTATGAATCTGACCTTGTATCTTTTATGATGCCATTAAAGAGAGAATAAGATCGTTGAGACCTGTCGTGTTGTGTTTATGATCTTGAAGAAAATGTGTTTTCTGTCTTTTAGGCAAATAAAGCAAATAATGAAAAATAGTGTTGCATTCATAGTGTATCGATTTTGTATTAAATATATTTTTAAGAAAGATTGACATTTATGAAATCTCTTGTTGCAAGAAATATATTCAAAAAACGTGTAACCTGTGTAAGTTCTGCTAAGGTTATGCCATACATTTCTCAAACAAGTAAAACCAATGGATAGCTGTTAATGTTAAATGTGCATTTACAAATAAGAAGTCATTAACATGAATAATGTTCCTGTAAGGTTAATATAAAGACAAAATAATATACGGTTATGTTCTTTACATACATGTTCTTTAAAATCGCTGTAACAATAACATCGCATCTGCTTGGCAGACAAAAGTAACTTCAGGACCACCCTATCAGAAGCTTTGCCCACCCTGCGTCCACCCAGAACCTTTGAGAGAGAGGTTCCTTGAACCGCCAACAAAAACTGTTCCATTGCATTGAACGGAGTTAGCGCGACACTCTCTAAGTGACTCTGCGCCCCCCACACCACCTAACAGCCAATGACAGAATTAATATATATTCAAGTCTGCTTCAGATATTTTTATTTTCTGTTTCCCATATCTTTGGTGTGACAGTCTTAGCTCATTCATTTATATATATATTACATTTACATTTATTCATTTGGCAGACGCTTTTATCCAAAGCGACTTACAAGTAGTAGTTTTTTTACAGTGGCACATTACTGCAGAGCAATCAGGGGTAAGGTGTCTTACTCAAGGGCACTTCAGTCATGACCTGCTGGCACTGAGATTTGAATCCGCAACCTTCTGATCACAAGCCCAACGCTCTAACCATATGTATCCCCCTTCGCCCACCTGGAAAATCGCTTGGCCCACCTTTCATCTCATCTCTGGAGCCGGGCCTGCTTCAGGAAACAAACCAGTGACCTTGGTGTGGTTAGCGCCCCACATTCCTGACCTCTCGTGTCTGGTACAGAAAAATCCCAACATCCATGTTTTATCATCTGTGGGGTTCATTTTAAATCGGTTATTTATGTATTTTGGAACAAGGAATTACTGTCCCACACTAATCTAAGGCTAAAACTTTAAAAACGTTTCTGTTTATTAAAATAAAATACAATTTACAAAGATATTGCCTCAAAAATAAACTGAAATAAGTTAAAAGCACTACAGTTCTAATAATAAACAAAACACACAAACCTGAACAACTTGTGTGATCCCATCATTGAATATATAACTGATAAATGTACAAGAGAATAAAACCATGACTAAATTTAATTTTACGTGTGGTTTGTTAGTGATTGACTATTCCTTGTTGAAAAACGAAATGTTTAGATACTTCTATAATTTGGTTCAGGGAAAATATTTATGATCCTTTTTCTAATAACTTGAGTTGACCCCTTCTTTTAACAAGGTGATGGTTAACAAGTATAGCCTATAGCGCCGCCGGGTGGAGAAATGGCGCCATGTGATGCTCCTTTTCTATTTTCTTCTCCTTAAATGTTTGACAGAGTAGGCGAGTGGAAACACGTTCCTATAAAACTTCTCGTGCTTCACCTTCATAGTGCTTTGATAGCTTCGCGTTTTATTTTAAGACTACGCTTTCGTCGCTATCGAAGAGGCTTTCAGGGTTCGCGCGAGAACGCGCAGCGCTGTCGTGCGCGCGCACGCACGCACCTGACACCTGTCACTGACGAGTTGTCGCCTCGTCGGATGCGCTACGGCAGAGCGGAGTTTCACGCGAGAGGGGCAACACGCACTCACATCACCGAAGCTGGATCAAGCAGTCCGAAACCCACCAAACTTCCACTGGGCCGGACCAGGAGGCCAGCAACCCCCGATCTGGACCGATGTGCTGGCCGAGATGTCGCGACATATTTATATTAGGAATAAGATCGGCGAGGGCATCCAAGCGCCTATATTCCAGGTACGTTAACGAACATTAAGACTTAATATATTAACTTATTAAAATACAATCATTGATTTATGTGTTAACTTTATTAAAGCGTACCATAACCTCTAATATATCCGTGAAGGCTAACGGTTTTGGTCTATGGTGTTTTTTTAGAATTCTTCATCAAAACTGTTTGGCAGGAGATTTAACACTAAAGTAGGACGCTTGTGTGTCTCCCTCCGGTTTTTTCCAATGCAACCTTAACAACTTGCTATCTTTACTGCTTCATATTGATTTACATTTTGTTGTTCGAGTATATGGGAATCCTCTTGTTTTGTCCAGAAAATGAAGGAAACTCACCTGCCTGGCTAAATAAAGAGAACTACTCTAACGCTGTTAAATGAGCACAATGACCCACTTTTAGGTGGCCCAATTTAACAAACTTTGAAAGGAACAAGCTCTCTGTCAACTCAAACAGTAGTATAGAGCTCTAGAGACCCCTGAAATAGAAACAAATCAGCCCCCTCTAATTACTGTGTCCCTGAAGGCACTAAATCCTGTCAGTTTCCACACACTCCAACCTCAGGCTGTCTTGACTTTCTCTCTCTCGATTTTTTAAACTTCGCTTTAAGTTTTAATGAGGATAGAGGCAAAGGAAGCCTTTAATAGCCAAATGACTCTATTGCAGTGGTCTCCAACGTGGTGCCTGTGGGCACCTGGTTGCTCGCATGAACTCTGTAAGGTGCCCGCTAAACACAGGGCTCACCAATAATGCTCAAGACAGTTGACAAATCTGTGACTATACCGATCAGCCAAGTGCTACATCTTCATGAAAGTTTATTATTAGCAAGTGTTATAAGCTTTAATATATTTTCAAGTGCAAAAAGATCTGAAATGAAAACTGAATTTGGTTTTGTGAGCGTAAAAATAAGGCATCACATGTTTAAAGTTTGAAAGTATGTTATCAACAAGTAGCCCTCTTGAGGATTTGAGATATTTTGGTAGGCCTCGCTTACAAAAAGGTTGGAGACCCCTGCTCTAGTGTTTTTACTCTTTTACTTTGAAATCTCTTCATATATAACGATCTCTTCATTCTGGTGGAGAATGGCACCAACAATGCTTGGGTTGTGCGTTCGATTTCTCGTGAAACACATAATTACAGGAATATATGCACCATAATTCGCTTTGAATATGAATTTGTCTGCCAAATGTGTAGGGCAGACAGGGGAGTGTTGTAACGTGTCAGTTCAGTTTGACCAATCAGAAACGACCTATGGTGATGTTATCAATGTCATGCCCATCTCCTTTTTGAGCTCGCGTAAGTATCAAAATCGTGGACTTTATCACAAAGTTTTTTTTTTAAGAACATCATTTTTTGGCTAGCATTCAATGTTATATAGATCAATTAAAGTAGCCATTTGTTCTAGTTTAAATTGATGCTAGCCAATGCCATTCCTGGTAACTTCAAACACAAATGCTAAAAGTGTCATGTCCGCATGGGGTGGGGGGCGTTTAACAGTTCATTAAAACGGGAAGAGTTTTAGAAATAATCGTCAAAAGAAGTGTGGGTCGAGCAGTGCTTAATTTGTAAATTGATATATTTTCCAGAACAAAATTAGCAAATAAAAGGCGATGTAACCGACACCGACCCCGACTATACAACAAATTTTTTCCCAGAATACACTTGACCAAATTGTTATAGTGCAACTATAAGAACGTCATTCACAAGTTTCTGAAGTGTTTTGCATGTGAAGCTGATGTGATTATTATAAAACACCACTGAAATTCAGTTTACTATTCTGATATTCAGTTTACTCCAAGATCTAACGTACGTTTCTTGTTTAAATTTGCACAATGGTGGTCCAACAAGGCATAGAAATAGTAGGGTTGAAATTGTCTTTATGTGAAGAGAGGCGCTGGAGGTGGGAAGTGTATTGATGCACTTGAAAAGTTTGCTGTGTTCATTTGAGACCTGTTGTCCATTCCTGTCCTTATACTCTCTGTGAGCAGGCAATTACAACTAACAACCTCTACTTCCATTCATCCATCCATTTTCTACCGCTTATCCGGGGCCGGGTCGCGGGGGCAGCAGTCTAAGCAGAGATGCCCAGACATCCCTCACCCTAGACACTTCCTCCAGCTCTTCCGGGGGGACACCGAGGCGTTCCCAGGCCAGCCGGGAGACATAGTCCCACCAGCGTGTCCTAGGTCTTCCCCGGGGTCTCCTCCCGGTCGGACGGGCCCGGAACACCTTCCGGGGAAGGCGTCCAGTAGGCATCCGTAACAGATGCCCAAGCCACCTCAGCTGACCCCTCTCGATGTGGAGGAGCAGCGGCTCTACTCCGAGCTCCTCCCGGGTGACCGAGCTTCTCACCCTATCTCTAAGGGATCGCCCAGCCACCCTGCGGAGGAAGCCCATTTCAGCCGCCTGTTTGTCCTTTCGGTCATGACCCAAAGCTCATGACCATAGGTGAGAGTAGGAACGTAGATTGACCGGTAAATTGAGAGCTTTGCCTTGCGGCTCAGCTCTTTCTTCACCACGGCGGACCGGTACATCGACGGCATTACTGCAGAAGCTGCACCGATCTGTCTGTCAATCTCCCGTTATATCCTTCCCTCACTCGTGAACAAGACCCCCTGAGATTAAACTCCTCCACTTGAGGAAGGAACTCTCCACCAACCTGAAGTGGGCAAGCCACCCTTTTCCGACTGAGGACCATGGCCTCGGATTTGGAGGTACTGATTTTCATTCCAGCCGCTTCACACTCTGCTGTAAACCGTTCCAGTGCATGCTGAAAAAAAAGATGCCTTGCCTTGCCACTGAGGAGTTTCTTGACTACCTCAGAGACTTCGGCTTGGGTGATGGACGAGTCCACCTCTGAGCCCTCAGCCTCTGCTTCCTCAATGGAGGACCTAACGGTGGGATTGAGGAGATCCTCGAAGTACTCCTTCCACCGTCCGACGACATCCCCAGTTGAGGTCAACAGCCTCCCACCTCCACTGTAAACAGCGTTGGTAGGGCACTGTTTCCCTCTCCTGAGGCGCCAGACGGTTTGCCAGAATCTCTTCAAGGCCAGTCGATAGTCCTTCTCCATGGCCTCACCAAACTCCTCCCAGGCCCGAGTTTTTGCCTCCACAACCACCCGGGCAGCAGTCCGCTTAGCCTGCCGGTACCTGTCAGCTGCCTCAGGAGTCCCACAAGCCAACCAGGCCCGAGAAGACTCCTTCTTCAGCTTGACGGTTTCCCTTACTTCCGGTGTCCACCACCGGGTTCGGGGATTCCCGCCTCGACAGGCACCGGAGACCTTGCGGCCACAGCTCCGAGTGGCCGCTTCGACAATGGAGGCGTAGAACATGGTCCACTCGGACTCAATGTCTCCAGCCTCCCTCGGGATCTGGTTGAAGCTCTGCCGGAGGTGGGAGTTAAAGATCTCTCTGACATGAGACTCGGCCAGGCGTTCCCAGCAGACCCTTTCAGTACGTTTGGGTCTGCCGAGTCTGTCCAGCTTCCTCTCCTGCCATCGGATCCAACTCACCACCAGGTGGTGATCAGTTGACAGCTCCGCCACTCTCTTAACCCGAGTGTCCAAAACATATGCTCGCAGGTCAGATGAAATGACCACAAAGTCGATCATCGACCTGCGGCCTAGGGTGTCCTGGTGCCAAGTGCACTGATGGACACCCTTATGCTTGAACATGGTGTTCGTTATAGACAAACTGTGACTAGCACAGAAGTCCAATAACTGAACACCCCTCAGGTTCAGATCAGGGGGGCCGTTCCTCCCAATCACGCCCCTCCAGGTGTCACTGTCGTTGCCGACATGGGAGTTGAAGTCCCCCAGTAGGACGACGGAGTCCCCAGTCGGAGTACTTTCCAGCACCCCTCCCAGAGACTCCAAGAAGGTCGGGTACTCTGCACTGCTGTTCGGCCCGTAGGCACAAACAACATTGAGAGACCTAACCCCGACCCGTAGGCGCAGGGAAACGACCCTCTCGTTCACCGGGGTAAATTCCAACACATGGCGGGAGAGCTGGGGGGCTATAAGCAGACCCACACCAGCCCGCCGCCTCTCCCCATGGGCAACTCCAGAGTGATGAAGTGTCCATCCTCTCTCGAGGAGTGTGGTTCCAGAGCCCAAGCCATGCGTAGAGGTGATCCCGACTATCTCTAGTCGGAACCTCTCAACCTCACGCACTCTCCTCCGACTGCCGCCCGATCCACTACGCACCGACCCCCTATGGTCCCTCCCGCACGTGGTGAGCCCACGGGAAGACCTCTACATACATCTGCAAATACATTCACTGTCTCACTCACTCACACAGTCACTTCACCATGCACACATTAATGCCGGATTATTTAAAACAAATGCCGGAACGCAACCAGGCACGAAAGTCTGACATTTTCCGGAACAGGATCCGGTAGAATCCGGCTCAAATCAAGCACTGAGGTCAATTGTGTTTGTTATGGACACTGAAATGTTGCATCCAAACTAGCTCCCGGTGTCCTTTCCTGCATTCCGTTGAAGCCAGGGAGTTAACATTAGCCGTAACTTTTTTTTGCCTAATAGTTGCAGGGTTTCTTTTTAAAAGGGCTTTGGTTGAAGTTAAAAACGATTTCAATAAATTGGATAGTGTGGATATTATTTCACCAAATGACATCTATCCACAGCTAGTGTTACAAAAGTAGGTTGTAAAAACGAAACTCTTTGTATTTGACATTAACTCACATCATCTGTGATTATGTAATACACGTTTAAGTGAGTTTTATTTGTGGCTACAATGTATCAAAGTTTGAGAGATACATTGAACAAGCACTGCTGACACTCAAACAAAAAGTGTTACTATCATTCCCTTCTCCCCTATATGTAATAAATTGCACAGAAAATCAACATTTATTTGGTTATTAAAAGTGGCTTCAATGACTAAATAACAGTATACGGTAAAACCGTAAAACCGTTGTTGTTGGTTCAACTTATAAATGGTTGCCTTAAAAAATGTAAGTTAAATCAACTTAACAAGATATTCTTTGAGTTAACTCATATTTTAAGTTAATTCTAACTCAAAGTTTTAAGGTAACTTATTTTTTTAAATAATAGTCAGTAACTTAGTTGGTGATGCACTGTAATCTTCAAATATTTTCTGCTTTCGCCTCACATCCCAGCAGAAACGTTTTTGCCAACATCCATGTTTATGTAATATTCTGTATAGAGTCAGTTTGCATATTTTATTTATTCCATTTTCCCCCATATACATCTTATTCAATACATATTAACACTTTGTTTTGTTTTTGGTCTATTCATTTTGTTTTTGTCTCTAAAAATGTACTTATCAATGGCTGACACTCAAAACCAACACATTGTATCATCATTTACTCACGCACAAATTATTCTAAACCTGTATAAATGTTGTTGTTCTGATGAACACAAAGAAAGATATATGAGAGAATGTTTGTAACCAACCAGATCTTGGGCACCATTGACTTCTCCGTTTCGATTGAGGGAACGAGACGTTTAGTTTCTATAGGGATGGGCATATTCAAATAATTTCATATTTGAAGTCTGTGATATATATACTGTATGTGTATATATATGGTTATGTTGTTTATGTTTTTACATGTTCTTAATAAGAAAAACAAGCATATAGGTCTTTTTTACTCATGCAGACGGTTAACAAGACGACAGCGGAGTAAACGCGCAGCTCTTCTCTAACTCCCGGTTACAAAGCCCAGATCTGACAAGAATATCTGGCTTTATTATTTATAATTTTGATAATTAATAAAGTAAACAGGCTTGAGACCTCCATGCCGACTGTTAAGATCCTAGACAAATATACTGCAACAAAGACGGAGCCATAGTGCTCGTTTCCCTGTTTATTACTTGACCGTCACCTGAGGAAGATATTCTGCTCAGCGCCGCATATAAATGTTGTTTTCTTTGTCATTCACGCTCAGTGTATGTCTTGTTTAGCTGTGCATTAGATTTGCATCAATAAACAAGGTAGGCCTTAAGAAAAAAAAGTAAGATTGTGTTGTTTTTAACACAACTATTTTTAGAGGAACCATGTCTTAACAATTCATTCATGTTTTCGTCATTGCCCCCTCTACAGGTGAACAGGGGAACATACTCACGGCGCAGTCGACTGAAAAGGTCTGATGGCAGTACCACCTCTACCAGTTTTATCCTGAGACAGGTAAAGACATTGTCCGATTGTGGAAGAGAGGAAATCCAGAATCAGTAGGTTTTCGATTGCAAAAGCTGATCATTTTTGTGCGAATCACTACCTACATACAATAGCCAGGCAAAATATATGTAGCAAGCGTGTTCTACAACCCTTCCTTGTTTTTTATTTTGATAATAACAGAGAAGAAAAATTTGCCCGATATTAATATAAATTGTTAATTCATTAATGTAATAAACATAAAAAAGATCATTAACAAATAAAGAAATCTGAGAAAAACATTACATTCAAATGAAATAACAGAATGGGCGAATGAAAGAAAAAGCAGAGAGAGCCTCCCTCTCTCACTCTCGCTCGCTCGCTTGCTCACTCTCTCTTTCATCACTGCTCACAGTCAAGGAGAACACACGTCAGCAGCTGCTCTGACTGGAAGGCTGCTCAGCCAATCAGCATACAGTTGGTCAACTGTGTCATCAGGCTGAGATTGAGGAAGGGTTCTCTCTCCCTCTCTTTCTCTCTCCCTCTCTCGCTCTCTCTCTCTCTGATGCGGGGAGCCGTGCCGCGTATGCGTGTGTGAGCGTGTGTGCTGGAGATGATGAAACGTTCGCGTCAGTGAGCCTTTAGGAAGCTTCTCCCTGCCTAAGGATGTGAGAAAATTGGAGGCTGAACGAGGGATCCGCTCCATCCTGCAGGCTGAGCCGTCTGCACAGGCCTGCTTTCTCTCTCTCTCTCTCTCTCTCTCTCTCTCTCTCTCTCTCTCTCTCTCTCTGTGTCTCCATCCTCTTTCGTGAGGCATCTCTCACCCTCCATTCGTATTCTTCCTCTGTGGAGCACGGGGATCGTCATCCCCCATCGATTCGTTTTTTGTGGTGGTGGTGGTGGTGGCTGCCTCCTCCCCCTTTTTCTACATCTTCTCCACCTTCTGCTCTCTTTTTTTCTATTCTTCAAGTAGACCTATTTGGAATAATAAACCTCCATGTATGACAATTTGTACCTGCATGGATTTGAAGACTCGGAGGCGGTGAGTTATTTTTCTCTCGATTAGAATTGACTACGGCTATATATAGTGTTTTCCCACTGGCTATATGCGTGTGCGTGAGCACGCTCGAGTGTGTGTGTGCCGAACACTGGCTCAGCTGTGCTGCACATACACGGCCTGTGAGACTCAGTGTACCATGGTTTTCTAAGATGCAGCCCACCGATCTCCGTGGGTGTACTATGGGGAGATGTTCATCAGAGGGTTTTGTGTGTTTCTGTAGGTGTTCTTAATAGCACACAATTCCCATGAGCATTCACTCCTATTCCATATGGCGAAGTTTGGTAACGCTGCTGTAAAGAAAAAAAAAACATCTTTCATTCATTCTTCAATGGAGTTTGTTTAGGATTACGCTGGAGAAACATTACGTGTCTCTCTGTGGGGCCTACCTGCTTTCTCCTCGAGTTTTTAATGTATTATCATATAGAATTGTTAAAGAGGGAGAGCGATTTCTTGCTGATGTGTAGAATGGAATGAGTCACATGGTTTTGGTGGCCCACTTGAATGCCTTAGAATGAGATCAAGCCAAGAGTCTGGAAAAGCCATTAGGGACTGCATGTGTATGTAATAGACCCATATAGCCTACTCTAATTTTCATCAGCTGTGTTTATGTTTTGCTGTTCTGTACGTATGGAGACCATCGATTTGAGACAGGATAAACGGTGTGAGGTTTAATGATTATATCCACGTGTTCTCATATTCATGTAAGTATAGTATAGAGTATAGAGTGCTGTGTGTTCAACTATAACAAATCAAATCAATAATATAAAAAATATACATGAGACAAAGTATAAACAATATAGAAAAGAGACAAAAAAATCAATTCAGAACTGAACAGTAGTACAAACATTATAAACACAATATAGCATATGCACAATATATACACACAGAACACAAACATACAGAATGCATGTATGATTCATAAAATATGAATAGCCAGAAATAGTATTCAAGAAACTAATGGTCCCTTCCTTTTCCATATTTATTTTTGAACGACCCAAAGCATTGAAATACACACACTGTGGTGTGTAGATGCCAGTGTGTTGCTGTGCGATTCAAGTTCATGTGAAAGGTTTAACATATTCAGCATTAATCTGCTTGTTTTTTATTAGTTAATGAAGACACATTAGATTTTTACCAAGACATTCAGAATATTGTACGTATATCAAAAAAAGATTATAGACCGCTTCGCAAGAGGTTAACACTAGTCCAGAAGCACTTCCAGTTAATATTGTTTTTTAAATCGTACATATAAATCCAAAGAATAGGAAAAGATCTGCACACTTGCAAAATTTTTGAAAACTTCAGTGCACATTTATGCACTTTGGTGCAAAATATTATTAAAAAAGGGCCTTGTTTTTCATGCCTTTTTGGCCAGTCTTATAAGTGTGCGGATCTTTTTCTATTCTTTGGATTTATAGTTTTGGATTTAGGCACCTAAAGAAGCTTGAGATATATGGATTGTTTGGACTGGTGTTTGGGGGTACAACTCTTACATACAGCCGTGGAAAAAAGTAAGAGAACATTTCAGAGACCATTTTTCAGATTTTAAAATGTGCTATTTATAGTTATGTGTTTAGGTAAAATTATCATTTTTATTTCATTCTGTGAACTACTAACAATATTTCTCCCAAATTTCAAATAAAAATATTGTTGCATTTATTTGCCGAAAATAAAAACTGTAGAAAAAAACTGAAAAGATGCTCGGTATCATCAAAGTTCATATTCACCTTTAAGCAACACAACAGTTATATTTGTTCAAAATTATTATTTTTTTCCTTTGTCTTGTCATGCTGTTCATCTTTCACATGGCTGTTGGATGGCTTTGTTTCACACCTGAGGTTTGATTTGAGAAATTCAACAGGACGTGGACTGGAATGGCCATAATACATCTAGAAATTATGATTTGAAATAAATATTTGGATTGGTCTATTAATTATTTACACGGCTGTATCATTCAATCATAAATATATTTGTGTAACATTTTGATTCAGTTCTGTTAAAAAACTGAAACAGGAAGTTCTTCTGGACCAGCAGTGGTCCAACGTTGTTTACCAATGTGGTTTGCACATTGATATAATCATTTTATGATGAAATTACAAACCCAGTGCAAATGTGTACGTACAACGTCTCAGCTTAATAAAAGATAAATATGTTTGACGAGAATCACCTTCCCATTCAGATTTTGTCTCATTTCTCTCCATTGTATTACGTATGATGTTAGAATCTCTACAGGCACTATAGCCACTCCTCAGCAAAAAGAGTGTTATCTCGTCAAAATCGAGGATGAAAGCCATTCATTAGAATTTTCAGTGTTTGCTCCGCATCATCACTTCTGCGACGAAAGATAAGCAAACTCGTGCATTTTTTGTTTCCCGAATCAGGCGTTTTGTGATTGGACTCACCGGCCTCAATTGGGTCCCTGCTGAAGTAAGCTTGTGCGGAGCGGCTGTCTTCAGGGAGCGAACGTTTCGCCACAGGCAGCGTGCTGAGATTTTTTAGCCGACTGCAAGGCTTTTTTTGCTCTCCCTCTGCCTTTCTCTCTATTGCGATATTGACCCGATCCTTCTTTTCACTGACTTGAGCTAATGTTGTTTCCAAATTGGATTAACAGAATACAGCTTCCTAGCTTCACTTCACTTCACTTTGGCCAGTATCTCTCATTAATAAGGCGCTGGCGGGACCATCCTTATTCTCTTGAAGGAATACGTGTGAATATCATAAGAGGTGTGGGTTTTCATTTTCCGTTAAGTGCTGATAGGGATCAGGTGATGCTCTCATGGAACCTTCAGAAGACTTTTTCGAGATTGCGGGGGGAAATTTTCAGATCATGTATTGTGAAGTGTTTCATGGTCCCGAGAAGGGAAAGGTAAAGGTACGTATGCGTAGATATGTGATTTTGTTGGAACGCCAAGAAAACTTAAGTAACTACTAAAAAACTACTTAAAACTTTCCAGGCTTTCCAATGCATCTTTGAAGCAGCATTTATACACAAATGAAGATTTTTATTAGGAAAGAATAGTGTGTTGAAACAAATTTGGTAGATTAAATCTGATAACGTTGGAAAACTCTTAAGACAAATAAGTAACTGATAAGGCACAATAAGGTGTTGAAAGCCTATAGGCACAATTGTTTATAGTTTCTGTTGTAAACATAACAGCTTCTTGTCCAGCTGGAGAATCGAGAATATAAAGTACCCTAGAATTCAATGTTTTTATATTCATGCTAAACTGTGACAGATGCCATTTTTATATGTACTGTGTTGGTTACGCTGTTGTGAATGTTCCAACTAATTGTTATTACACAATTTTTGGTAACAAATTGTTAAATATTATTATTGAGAAATATTTCACATTACTATATCCATGTCGCATCATATTTGTATAAATAATACATCAAATTTGAGCTTTACAAGGAATGTGTATGTTATAATACAGGACACTGTTCCATATGACGTGAACAAATAAAGCTTACCTGAAGTCACCTTCAGCTCACAGGTGTTGTTTTCTGTTTGCTTAAGGAGCATGTATCCCTATGGGTTGACAGCGCTGTCTAGCAGTACAGGTACAGGTGGGGCTTTTGTAGACATGTGTTTGCAGAAGTCTGAATGGGCAAATGTGAGAGTCACAGCAGACTTGACTTCTGTATGTAAGGACCAAGCTGCTACACTTGAAAGTGGTCATCTGCTTGATCAAATGCTGTACATTGTATATCAGTCATTGTCAAGATTATAGAGTTTATTCCCAATGAACATGCAAAACTGATCAAATGTGGTTTGGTGTCTAACAAAGAAGACAAGAGACTGTTTTGGATTTTTCTATCTTGAAGCTGTGGAGATGTCTTTGGGTGGCCTTACCTTCTAATAGACCTATTTCACAGCGTGACGTGTACAAACTTGAAGTAGGGTAAACACTTGTCCGCTCAATGCTCTAGCTCCGATCACTCCACAGAACATTTGCGGGGACTAGAAGAAGTGAGGCATGTAGTGCTCCCTTCATGCTGATTTGTCTAACATTGACCTTGATAATTAATCAATCGCTGAAAAACTATGTTTTGGAATGTTTGTTTTCCTTATTTTTACATTCCCAGTAAGCCATGAACAAATCGGACAATGCTACTTTTGCTTTTGGTAAATAAAATGAATGGCTGTGAGAAAACAAGCTAAACGAATGGCTATGCCAGCAGTGCGGCGGAAAAAAGTTTTTCCCTACTTCCGGTCTCTGTCGCCATTTTGTGAAATAGGCGAATGAAGATGCTTTCAGCTACTCTAGCAATGGAAGTCCCTGCCAGCAGAAAGAGCCAATCGTCAGTCGTTAAAAACTGCTGAATGTGCTGGAGGAGGGGCTTAAAGATATTTGCATTCAAATAGGGCTGCGCGATTTTCACAAAATATCACGTATATCGACACGTCTAGTGCGATTATGAGATCGCGAGGGTTTCGATCATGTGTGTATGATCGGTAGGAAGTGCTGCCCGATCTGAAATCACTATAAGTTTATAACGTGCATTTGAAAAAGCAACATCAGTCAAACATCATCATTATAAATATAGGCTACTTTGTTATCATTAAATACTTAAGAAGGCCTGAAAAACAGTGATGGAGAGATCCCCATGCAAAAAATATATTTGTGGTTGTCTCCCATTCACCGCTATCGAAGTTTGTCCCAACCATGACGACTTCATCTGCTTAGAAACCCGTAAACGTAAAAAAGGTCCATTGGCAAAGCAGAACTGTCAAGTCACGCTCGCTGTACTTTGATGTCATACGCTGACCGTTCTGCGCATCGCTGCATGCAGTCGAACACACCTCATAGCAAAACATCTTTGTAACGCTACTATTGTTGTTTCTATCCAACCACTCCACTCGCAAACTTATGTTATATTATAACGTTTATAAAACTTAATTCATTACATCATCCGTGAACATGATTTCTGAGTCCTGTTTGATTTAGACTCATCATTTCACGCTTATCCGCAGCATCACCAAGCTACTGTTTTACATTCTATAGCGGCGATAATTACATAATGGTCCTTTAAGAAACAAAATTCTTTAAGAATGTCTTATTTTGACGTTATCCTGCAATTTTAAAGACATCTGTCTGATGACTTCCTTGAAGTAGGCCAAGATGCTTAATAGACATGGCGTTTTATATTCCGTAAATAATCTGGGTAGTTTGAGAAAGGGTTGCTACCTGTTTGTACCGCATGTATGTAATATAAGATCTGCTGTGTGTTGGCAGGGCTCAGCTGATTCCTACACTAGCAGGCCATCTGACTCGGATGTGTCGTTGGAGGAGGAGAGGCCGGAGGGGGGCAGTCAGGGCCGGCAGGAGCGAGAACAGCAGGCTGCACAGCAGCTGGAGAGGGCAAAGGTCGTTAATATTAATGAAGTATAATGGAATGTCATGTATCTCAACACGTTCTTCATGCGGCAATATTATACGCTTGTGTGTAGCTATACTACATTTTATTTCAAAATACTAAGATGTGCAATTACAAATTGCAAGATGCATTTATGGAACGTGTTGACAATATTCACAACAATACTTGTAGTCAGTACTTGAGTAATTATGTACTGTATGTAATTCCATCCTAAAAATCTCAAATTTCAGGCCAAAGCGGTGGCTTTTGCCGTGAAGACAAACGTCTGTTACTGTGGTGCTCTGGACGAAGATGTTCCCGTGCCTGGAACCGCCATCTCATTTGACGCAAAAGACTTCCTGCACATCAAAGAGGTACAGAGGTCTGGGGACCTTAAGTGACAGGGTCACCGTTGGGGAAAGCCTCCTTTAAAATTGAAACCGTGGAGCTAAAACTCCTTTCACAAACACTGACATTGTTTGCTAAAGTTTGTCCGTGTTCATTCCTTTTGTCTTTTCTTTGCCCCATATGCAGAAGTTTAATAATGACTGGTGGATTGGTAGGCTGGTGAAGGAAGGCTGTGAGATTGGTTTTATCCCAAGTCCCCTAAAGCTGGAGCACCTCAGAGTGCAGCTGGAACAGAAGAAAAGCCGTGTACAAGGGTAAGCAGAAAGAGAAACTTTCAAGCTATTTGAGGGAGCATTTGATTTTCCATGAGCTAACGGCCCTTAATATTCATAACAACAAAAGCCCTGTTCATCTATTTAACTTACCTTGCAAAGAAACCTTTCCTTTCCCCCAAAATGTGCACCACGTGCATTTAATCATTTAAGTGTGCTATACAATCTGTGATTTGAATTGTTAAAAAGCAAGTTATTTTGGGTGCCACTCCCAATCTGCTGAGAACCAAATGCTCTGTCTTTTCCTTATAATAAACTGCAGTATTTAGCTTGTTGTTACAGAACCATAATGCTAAATTTAAAGAATGTTTCGGCGTGTTCAAGTCATGTGATCGATGTTCAGGAAATGCATGTATAACTTGAATACACTAAATCGTTTGCACAAATGTGTAAAAAGTTAAATATTAAGTCGCTGCATGTTTATTTGTTTATTTATTTGAATGTGACAGGATAGATGTTTCAAAAAAGTTTCTATTTCCATAATGTCTATAAACATCGCCATTAAATAAGGGTGAGATGGCCATTCAAAGAATCATCTTCTGACTTTGTAAAGTGGGAACATGGCACCGTTTGTCTTATTTTAAAGTAGACGAAACTGCGTTTCAATTTCACATCAGGTCTGATTATTTAGACTGTGTTGCCTTTTTCTCTGTTACATCTTGTATCAGGACACATTGTGTCTTTCGTTGTTGCTCATCATAACTATAGTCGCAAGCAGGAAATTCAAAGCTCTGTTCTTGGCTTTCAAGACCACCACTGGTTCACCAGCCCCATATCTTAACTCGCTAATACAGAGTTATGTACCCACCAGATCTACGCTCTGCAAACGAACGCCGTCGTGTAGTGCCATCCCAAAAAGGGAAAACATTTTTCTCACGCACCTTCTCTGGATCTGTGCGATGATCTGCCCGCTGGTGCAAGATCAGCAGATTCTGTAGCCATCTTTAAGAATCGGCTGAAAACACATCTCTTCCGTCAGCACCTGACCGATTAGTTCTGACTTTTATCTCTTTTCTACTCTTTCTATACTTAAAAAAAAACTTGGCTTTGTATACTGTGGTAGGCTATATGAGACCAGTTTTACTGCGCTTATGCTTGTGCCAATTGCTTCCATTGTTTATCTCATTTGTAAATCGCTTTGGATAATAGCAACTACTTGACAGTTATGATCAATAGTGTTGCAGGCTTCTTACTATTGACAAGCAGGGAACGTGCTTGAAATTCATGCTATGAAATGACAGCATTGTCAACACAAATGGGTAGCGCATTGATAGAATAGTGGAGCCCTGTTCGCATATTGTAATGGAAAGAAATCAGAGAAAAATGTGTTCAGACTTTTTGGTAAGAATTTCTGCCTATTAAAAAGCATCCGGTTCGGATTTTGTCAACATTTTGTAGCTATAAATATAGTAGCAGGACTAGATAAAGATTTACATCAGTGATCAAAACGATCTCCTTAGGTTGCTCTTAGATGCAGTGGGTGCGATGGTTAATATTTTCATGGGGAACAATATAAAAAGAACACCATCTGTAATGCGGTACTATGTATCTGGTAATTAGTCTTTGGTGTATCAGTGTCACCTTGTTAAAAAAAAATTGCAAATTCTACTGTATCATTCTTATGAAAATTCTTTTTGACAGACTGATAAAAATGTGTGCACCAACATCAGATTAAAGCTTGTAATTTCTGCCATTTTTATGTACAATATGCCTTTAGATCAGAGATGCTCAACTGGCAAGGGAGCGTCCCAAACTCTTTGCATCTCTTTTGTAATGTAAATAATATCCACGCTAGCCATATATTTAAAAACAATGAGTACAAGGTAAAAGAAAACCCCACTGTAAAAGGATTTTTGGGTTAATAAAAAAAAAGCTGCCTAAAAATGTTGAGTTCATTCAATTTAAAAATGTAAGTTAACTAATGAATTTCATGCAAACTCGTTGTGTTATCTAACACTTTTAAGTTGCATTAATTCAAAATCTAAAGGCAGCCAGGTTTTTTGTTTTTTTAAGTTGAGCCAACATTGTTTTACAGTGCACTTACAACAGGAATAAACACTGGGCCAACCACAATGATATTTATGTGGTAATTATAAAAAAATATAAAAAAATATAATTAATGTTACATTTCAGTGTTTGATTTAGAAAACATTATGTATTAAGTCCAATGTAAAATCTGGGTCCATAATCAAACCAGTTGAGAGCCTGGTCGTGTTACTTTGACTTTCTAGCAGGCAGTTTATTGGAAACTGATTGAAAATGCTCCCAAACCGTATTCTAGTTGAGATTAACATTAGATTTTTTTAAAACTGGGTATGAGACTCGGGTTAGATGACACCGCTTGCAGTTTGATATGGGATGACTGACCCTCAAACCCAGGTGACCATTAAAACATCCAGAGATATGAACATAGAGGCAGTGTGGGTCTGGCCAGGTTTTCTGCATTAGAAATTCGAAACTAGTTTTTTATAGCATGTAGTGATAAACGTAGAGCCTTAGAGAGCAGTCATGCGTTGGGACAGACTAAAAATGTTCTTTTTCTGTTTCTGTTTGTCTGCTCATTTCAATAGTAAGTCCAGTGGAAGCTCTTCCTCCAGTTTGGGGGATGTGATGTCATCAGGTGAGCCAATGATCCGTAGGGGGGGGCTTTTATGAAACGGGGTGGGATTACAGGCATCTCCCCGAAAAACGGAATCGTAGGCAATTCGTCAGTGGATGATTTTACTTCAACACTGTCCTGCGTAAGGCTAAAGATCAAACGGGCAGCTTCTTGTGAGCATGGGACAGTGATTCATGAATGTCTTGAATTGCTTTCATCACACATTTGCCGAACATAACGACGACAATTCTGACTTTCCTTCTTTTCCCTCTCTTTGTACAGGCAAGCAGAAACAGAAAGTGGTAAGTGTGTCCAAAGGATGGAAGACCCTCACCAAGAAGATGCATTTCTGACAATTCACAGTCAAAACACACAGATTGCTGTCAAGCTGACAGTTATTCCTGTTTGAAACTCATTGTGCTAACAATTTAATGCCTAATGGTGTTGATCTTTGATAAATATAAGCATTGGCGTTTGCAAAGTGCATCTTAGTTATTGACCAATGATCTCTTCTGCAGACTGAACATGTGGCCCCCTATGATGTCGTGCCTTCCATGAGGCCTGTGGTGCTGGTTGGTCCATCTTTAAAAGGATATGAGGTAGGTTTGGAAACAACAAATTTCATTACTGTCATAGTGAGAAATCTTGTCTTCTTACGGAGGTGTGAGGGTGCTATTTGCAAGCAAATGCATGAAAAAATGATGACGGACCTGTACATTCTTGCGTCAAGGCCATAGAGATGGCTTTCTGTTACTGACTGGCTGCATATCTGCGTGTGCGCATTTGGGTTATTGATACCAGAAAAAATATAATATCTATTCCAGTCTCTCCATCTCTTCACACAGAGAAAACAAAAACATACTCCTCCTCTCCACCGCTCTGTTACCACGGCAACAACCTTCCGGGGTCCAGGAGACGTCAGTGCTAGAAAGTAGAGCACGGTTTGAAATTAGAAAGAGACAAAAAAAATGAGAAGAACAGGAACGATGGAGAGAGAGAGACTGAAAAGAGGCGTGAATGAGGAAAACAAGCCCCTTTGGTTAGCCGTTTATAAAACCAAATTAGATGCAGACTCAGTGTTGGGGATTTATTTAGAGATGCTTGCCATTCAAATCACAACGAGGTTGGTTTTATTGAGTAAGTTTATGACTTCATGAGCAAGTAGCAGCATTCGTAAAACAAAATTGAATCAGTACGTCCTTTATTACCAACCAACGGCTCACTCCCCCCCAATCCCCCCCCCTTTCGAAGCACTACGGTGGCTTAAACAGTACTTAGATGTCGTAACGTTTTCGCGATCATGCGCTGTGTAGAGCAGTTTGTCCTTTTAAGGCTTCTGTAGAAACAACATGGACCCGCGGTGTATGTAGATCGAAATAGCTCATTCTAAGGTAATAAAAACATAATGCTTCATAATGCAAGGTCTTTATACACCTCAGAAGACATAGTTATGTATATGATATTGTATTTATTTATACATTGCATCTATAAAGTCAATGTTAACATCAGTAGTTAATTCAACTCAAATATCTTTTGTACAGGTAACTGATATGATGCAGAAAGCTCTTTTTGACTTCCTAAAACACCGGTTTGATGGCAGGTAAGTATAGTAGCGTAAAGGGTTACCCATCCCATGTGATGATCTTGTACACCTCTTATTTTTGCCATTAAAAGACTGTTGCAAATGTTATAAGCAAAGATTTAATGTTGTGATCAAAGAGTTTATTGCCGCTAACTGCTTATGTTTTTATTGCCGTAGGATAACAATCACACGTGTGACGGCAGACATCTCGCTGGCAAAGAGATCAGTGCTCAACAATCCCAGCAAAAGAGCCATTATTGAGCGCTCAAATACAAGATCAAGCCTTGGTAAGACACGGAGAGAGTAAAAACACACCTGACAAATTATTATTAAAGGAATTTTCTGTATTACATTCAATTAAGTTCTGTATCAAGCAATATTTGATATTGCACATATTTTATATTTGAATATTTAGGTTGATTATTTATGGGGGTTTTTTAGGGTTAGGTTTTCAGCCTTTTTTATAACATGTGACAATACTGCATACCATAAAGGACCAGCAATTATCACGATACGAAATAGTGTCTGTAGAGCATACGTTGTATTTAACTCGGAATGGTCCTTTAAACTGCCACATTGCAATATAATGGACAATGAGTCATTACTAGTGTGAAAGATTTCCATAAGGTCTATAAAGATCACCTTGCCTTGCATCGCTAATATCTGTCCCTATGTGTGGTGTACGTGTGTAGCTGAGGTCCAGAGCGAGATTGAGCGCATATTTGAACTTGCCCGCTCGCTCCAGCTGGTTGTGCTGGACGCAGACACCATCAACCATCCGGCTCAACTGTTGAAGACCTCACTGGCACCCATCATCGTCCATGTCAAAGTGTCCTCTCCAAAGGTACCAACATTTACAGACACTCTTGTCTCACTGTGTTCGAGTTTTATTTAGAGAAACAATTTAAATCGCAATGTGGATAGTTTATTAAAAAACAAACCTGTTTATATATAATATACCATTATGTTTCTAGGCGAACTACGCCTTTAATTCCAACGTTCAATGGAAATTTCTAATCATGTCTGCATCTCTGCACTGTAGGTCCTCCAGAGGCTCATCAAGTCGAGAGGAAAGTCTCAGAGCAAACACCTTAATGTACAGCTCGTAGCAGCAGATAAACTAGCACAGTGTCCTCCGGTGCGTCATCTCTTACATATAAACACCCACACACACACATACACAAGGAAAGTTGTTAAAGAAGCAGTACAACCACAATAAACATTCCTGTAATGCAAATATACCCATCTAGTGAAAAATACTGAAGAGTTTTCATTTTTGAGATTCGATGACTCAGTTATGTTTTGTTTGAATAGCTTAGTCTCATATGTTTCTCCTAAACAATGCTTGACTAAGCAGTTTTTGTATCCTTTGGATTGCAAACTTGTCAAGTCTAAGCTCAGTTTGTGACATTAATGGGATTTCTTCTGGCACTCTTTTGGAGTTCCGAATCGTTTTCTCAGGAGAAATATATAAGAGACAGGAAACTTAAGCAATATTTTCTCTTCGCTCTCGATTAAATCTTATCGATGTCTTTGAAAAATAATGTGTAAATGTTACCCTGTCTGTGAAATCCACACTGCAAAGGAATCCATAAAAATAGGGTGCAATATACTATATTAATATGAATGAATTTTCTGTATAAATGTTGCGCTGCGTTGAATTACATTTGAGCATTAACGTAAATGTCCGTAAAATAAATGTACATTGTACATTTTTTACAGTGCAGATTTACGTCTCATAATTAAATGATGAGAGTAGAGGCATCAAGCAATAGCCATAAAATGACGAAGATATGTGTTTTCCGCTTGAAATGATTGATTATATGCTTTTTTTGAGATATAGTATTCAAAGTTTCATTTAAAATATTTACACTTATGATTTTATTGACACTTTTTTTTAAATTCTGTTTTAAGTCTTCCTCAGCCAATATCAAAGATATCAAAATAATTTTTCACAGAATGTTCTTGACACTACGCGTAAGGATTTTATGTAAAAAACTGTAGGTAAAAAAATACCTTCGCTGGCATTTCACAGACAGGGTAACAAATGAGGCTGGAATTTTTAGTTTGGCTAACCTGTCCCTTTTTAACATAATCATATTATAAATATATAATAGTTTTACCACATAATTATTTTTTTATATCCTTATATTTAATCATATAATATACCAAAGTATCATATTTAAACAATATTATTATGAATGAAAATATTTAATGAACGTCTGTTTCATACGTGTGCGCTTTATTAGGAAATGTTTGATGTCATCTTGGATGAGAATCAGTTAGAAGATGCATGTGAGCACTTGGCTGAGTATCTTGAAGCTTACTGGAAGGCCACCCACACCTCCAGCAGCACCCCACTCAATCCTCTGCTGGGCAGAAACCTCGGCCCTGCTGCCCTGGCTCCATACACTACATCTGCCATCTCTGGCTTGCAGGTGAACAAACACAGTCAACACACATATATACATAAGCTTATCCTTCTTATCAGCACTTGTCACTCTGCACATTTTGGTCTGTTTTCAGTCAATTTCGGTATTGCGGAAGGTTATTTTATGTATAGGATTCAGTCCTCGGTTTGTCACAAAAGTACAGATTAATTTCAGCTATTCATTTATGATGAGCTGTTAATGCTCATAATACTTAGCACGAGTTCTGGCTCTGACATTATTCGATGCTTGTACATCAGAATCAGCAGGGTCAAAAAACACGGCACGCAAACCACACCGGGGACCACTCGACCCCCAACGAACGGCGCAACCTGATGACCTCAGACGAGAACTACCACAACGAACGAGCGCACAAGGGACGAAACAGGACCTCCACTGGCTCGCAGCACGGCAGCGGCGGTCGAGACCAGCATTACATGGAAGAGCAGCAGGGCTACCAGGACCCCTACCAGGACACCTACAAGCCTCACCGTAACCGCAGTTCGCCAGGCAGCTACAGCCAGGACTCACGACATCGGCTCTGAGCCATCCTGCCCCGTTTTGTCCTCCACGCCTGAGCCACAGAGCCACCAAGCCAAGATGGCCTCTGTCCTGAATTGTACACATCTTCCATTGTTTTTCTTCTTTGTTAATATCTCTTGAGCTACAGAGCAGAAATTCTTAACCCCTTCTAAACCTTCGTCAACTGACCAAAGCCTGAATTTCCATCTGCTTAAAAAAGCGTCCGCCCTGGGGAAAAGAGACCTTGCGCAATGGAGCAGAATCCGGACAGTTGTTATGCTTTTAAATGTTATGCTTGTTGACTTTTTCGTTTGTCTATTCTGTTGCAAAAGGGCAGGTTGTACTTCAGCCGAACCAAGCAACCATTTACCCTTAAAATGTAACGGAGGGATTGGTTTGCCCTCAGAAGCAAAAATTCAGTGAAGCTAGCAATAGCAGAGAATCTTCCAGTAGAAGGAGAGATAAAGGATCTCTGAAAACAATGAGCTCAGTTAGTCTTTGTTATATCATTATTGGCAGCATGTTACCTGACCGCATGCTTCCCCAGTCATTAATAGACACACTACAGGTTGATCTCCAGATCTTTGCCTGTAGATGGCTGACAAATCGGAACGTTTCCATAATGTAACATAAACCTACTGCCAGCTCTCTTTTGTTACAAAGATGGAATCCCATGACCTTGGAGTTTTCCAGATGTCAGGGCGTAGAATTTCCACCTAACGGCTGCTGTAAACAGCAGGACACCCGGTTTCAGCTACACAATACAAACGTCAAAGACATTCATCTGTGCAGTTCAGCATGAGGCTAACATTGACTCGTTCGCCATTCTTTTCTAGTTAGGAAGACAGCTTAAAGAGATGCATAACATAGGAATGCTGAACAAAAGTGTCGCTGTGATCTAGTCCTTAGTAGAGTTAGCAAACATAAACTTTTTAGAATTCATTTTCTTAATTTAACTGCTAAAATGATGGCACTTTGGTACGTTGTAATTTAAACAGATCCATCTTTTCTCAAGGGTGCTTGGTGTCTATTAAAAATATCAAATATTATTTTCGTTAATACTAAATGTAACAAGTATGAATGGCTCGCAATGGTACCCTGTGTCCAATTGGAGCAGCTGCTGTCCAGGTGAAATACAGCGACCTCTCGCCACATCTCAGTGCTACAGAATATACCTGTATGCACCTGTTCTTATGTTTTCAATGTGATAGGCACTGGCAGAGGATGCACGTCCTCAGCTTATGACACGTACAGACCCAAGGCCCTGGCAAACCATGGACTTCCTCGCCTGCATATCTTCGCCTTATTGATTTATGCTAGTTTGTGCATTTCCAAAAAAATACAAACTTTTTTGTGGGAAAACTCTGAAGGACTGCAAGAAGTTCAAACGAGTACATTCTGTATGCATTTGTCTATGAGCATGCTTCTCTGTTAATGTAATAATAAGGATGAATGAACACGAGGAATTTGGCAGTCGATGCCCATTTGACGAAACAGAAGATCCATCTCTGAATTTGCTGCCTGAGACAATCAGACGGAACTTGTCTGTAAAACCGGACAAACGTTCATTTCTTCCCATCATCCCGCTCTCTCTCTCCAGTTTCACAGCAGCTTCATCTGAGCTCCGGATAAAAGAAATGTGTCCATTTTTCCTTTTTTTGTGAAAGTTGAGAAAATAAAGATGGAAATGCAAAATTGCATGCATATCATTTTAATTTATAACAAATTTGAAAGAAAAAAAGTGTTTTATGGAATATAATTGTGTAAAAGGCGAATCTAGCAGTATTTAAGTTCTTTTACAAAAAAGAAAAGAAGAAAAAATAAATGGTCATTTTGAAACTGTGTTTGAAACTTTATTTCTTGAAACATTCATGTTTTTATGATCTGTTTAATGGTGAGGTTGCAATGAGACCAGTGAAATATACGGTGCGTTACCATGAAACATGGCTATTTTTCCTTTTTGGTCAGTTCCTTTCATTTCCTCTCATTGCAGTGTATTAAGCTATGAATAGCATTATCCTCAGGACTGGTAAACGGTAGAATAAATGCTGATTTTCTATAACAGCCGTTGTTTACTTAATTGAAGATTTGGCAGCTTGCCCCTATTGACAAACTTAAAATGGTAAATACAGTTTTTTATTTGTTTAGAACAAAATGAATGTACTGGCACAGTTTCAGCTATAACACAACTAAAAGTATAAAAATTATATATTTTTTAACATCGCCCCAAAACCTTTCAGACGCATGTGCTTGATTCGGACAGTAGGGGGCAGTATTGCCTTGAATCCACAGATCAAGTTAAACCTCATTTCTCATCCCCTTTCTTGTGCTTTTCTCCGCCCCTCGATTCTCCCTCTTCTTCCTCTTAAATCGAGATTAAAGGCACTTTGTAGTGTAGGATGCTTCAAAGATGCTGTTGTACATAATGTTCCCTTTCCTGTACGTGGGAAGTGTGGTGATCGGGACAGACGGAACGTTTCTAAAAACAGGCAATGACTAAAAACTGCATATAAAACAGGGTAAAAACTTATGAATACCCTGTCAGAAAGCTTAGATGGTTAAAGAACAGAATGCTGACTGATCTGACTATGACATCCAAATACGTGAGGAAACAGAGGGGCCTCTCAGTCTGTTTTAATAGGCCTAACTTTACCTGTTTCTTCATTAAGTATGCGGTTACACATCATTGTGGGATGAGTATTAAAAGAAGTGCAATAAATTGCTCAATAGCCCTACTAAACGGAAAAGCTAATCTGCTGTTTCACGTAAAGCACTTTTGAAATAAGTGCTTTTGGCTTTGCTGATTACATCAACACCAACTTTTTAAGTAAAGTGCAGTGAATGGGCTCTTTGTGGTTGCCAGGCAACATTCAATTTTCTCTCTTCATTGAACGAGATGGTAAGTGCTCCTATTAGAAATAGCCAGAAGGATACAGCTGTATCACAAAAAATGACCGGACCATCGCGTTTTAAAACATTATTAAAGTGAAGTGAGAAATGTAGCCTACATGTTGTCCCACTTATTTCTTTCGTTGGAAACAAACAAACATGAACGCAATAACAGAAAGTCAGCTATTTCTGCATAATGTACATCACAGGTGCTTTTGAGCATTCAAGAACAAGACCTTGACCGTTCTTTACCCATAAACATTATGTTCTCTCACTTTAGAGCTGGTGGGTAAATGCTGCCTCATCCATTATCAAAACAAAAACAAGCCTAAATCAGTGCAGACTAACACATAATCTGCATAAATCCATCCAGATTTGATATTTTTAGCACAGAGTTTTTTTATATTAAATTAAGCTAAACATTTTAAATCAATAGGGTTACATGTGAAGCAGTTTTGAACAATATATGTGCCGTCATTAATGGAGTCCATACAGGCCCTGATAGAAAGACGATAGTATAGCAGCAGAAGCACAGATGGTCACACATTTGGGTTTCACGATGAGTCCAGTCAACTCATCATGAGTGTGAAGAAGCGAAGCCTGTTACCACACGTTCAGCCTCTCTCTCTAATGTTCTTTCCATATCGATTTGCTCAGGCGCTCCATTTACTGTAAAAACACGTGGCTTCACAAATAAGGAGAGGATAGTGAAACGTGACCAAAAACGGTATAGTGAAATTGATCTGAGATAGTAACAGAAAGTAAAAAATATGACGTTAAAGATCCATTGTATAAATTTAGCGGCATCTAGCGGTGAGGTTGGGAAGTGCAACCAAATGCTCGCTCCAACCCTACTTTTAGAAACACTACGGTGACTGACACAGGATTAAGATGTTGTCACGGTTTAGCTTATTTGCCAAAAGAGATAATGTATTTACAAAACTGTAACAGTGAATATTTCATCCAAAAAGTACAGTATTTCATCCCAAAAATGTCTAAAACAGACTGATGTGAGTTGCTCTAAAAATGAAAATGTAACTCTTTAGATTCATTAGATATTTATTTCTTCAATAAAACACTTTTGAAAATCACAAATCCTGTCCTTGTCCTCAGCCAAATTGGTTCTACAGCTTTCAGAGTCTATTTGCAAACTTCTTTTTAGAAAAAAAACCCAACCAATAGCAAGTTTAAGTTGTTATCATTCAAACCAATTGATTAAAAACATGAAATTCTACATCAATTCTACAAATAAATACTATTTTACAAATGTCTTTACAAAACATGCTATTGGTCAGTCCTGTCACGTTTACATACAACTCAACATAACATGTGTGCTATACGCCTCTGTATGGAAATGACATCATTTGACTTAGGTGAAGCTGAAGGCTGAGTTTTGTCATTGAATTGTATTTTATTTATTTATTTGACAATAAATAAATGTATTATACAATTCAATAACTATG